>NW_025745136.1:45000-62500 GCF_021184085.1 Oncorhynchus gorbuscha
GGAGCTACAGGAGACTCTGACCGATAGAGAGTAAGAGAGACGCTACTATGACTACAGCAATGCAGTATGGGAAATTGAAATTGGAAATCACCAGTGATTGCAATAGAATGTTTGTTATTGAGTTATTGGTGTTCTTAGTTTTGAGAATATGTTTAGAATCTTCTGTTTTCAGACAGGAGCTGAGACGACTGATGGCTGAATCTTCTGTTTTCAGACGGGAGCTGAGCGACTGATGGCGAATCTTCTGTTTTCAGACAGGAGCTGAGACGACTGATGGCCGAATCTTCTGTTTTCAGACAGGAGCTGAGACGACTGATGGCCGAATCTTCTGTTTTCAGACAGGAGCTGAGACGACTGATGGCCGAATCTTCTGTTTTCAGACAGGAGCTGAGACGACTGATGGCCGAATCTTCTGTTTTCAGACGGGAGCTGAGACGACTGATGGCCGAATCTTCTGTTTTCAGACGGGAGCTGAGACGACTGATGGCTGAATCTTCTGTTTTCAGACAGGAGCTGAGACGACTGATGGCCGAATCTTCTGTTTTCAGACGGGAGCTGAGACGACTGATGGCTGAATCTTCTGTTTTCAGACAGGAGCTGAGACGACTGATGGCCGAATCTTCTGTTTTCAGACAGGAGCTGAGACGACTGATGGCCGAATCTTCTGTTTTCAGACAGGAGCTGAGACGACTGATGGCTGAAAGAGAGCAGGAAGAGAAAGAGACGGAGAGGAGGAAGAATGAACGAAGGGGTGAACATGAGAATGAAACACGACTCCACCTGTATGTATCTCCCAGTTCAACACTCCTACACAATGAATGGTGTTTACATCCAATATGACAGAAATACTACTGGAACTGTCTACTACAGGCTTATAACCACTGTGACATGGCCCACAGAGGTTGTATGGACACACCTTCTCTCTTGTGTGTCTGCGCCATGACGTTGCCACGGAAACCTTTCTACCCGTCTGATTCTCCTCCTTTTGTTCCAGACTGGAGGTAGAGCAGCTGACCGTGAAGATACAGTCTCTGGAGGAGGAGAAGAAGAGATGGACTGAAGAAGAACAGAACCGGGAGAACCGGAAGGAGAACCCAGAAGGGAGGGAGGAGAAGAAGAGATGGACTGAAGAAGAACAGAACCAGGAGAACCGGAAGGAGAACCCAGAAGGGAGGGAGGAGAAGGAAAGAGAGGAGAGGGAAGAACAGAACCAGGAGAAGGAAAGGGCAGCTAGGGTGATCCAGAGAGAGTGGCTGGAGCACAGAGACAGGGTAACTAACTCACTACTGTAACTAACTAACTACTGTAACTAACTCACTAACTACTGTAACTAACTACCCAGAAACAGAGTGGCTGGAGCACAGAGACAGGGTAACTAACTAACTACTGTAACTAACTAACTAACTAACTAACTAACTAACTAACTAACTAACTAACTAACTACTGTAACTAACTAACTAACTAACTAACTACTGTAACTAACTAACTACTGTAACTAACTAACTAATTACTGTAACTAACTAACTAATTACTGTAACTAACTAACTAACTAATTACTGTAACTAACTAACTAACTAACTAACTACTGTAACTAACCAACTAATTACTGTAACTAACTAACTAACTAACTAACTAACTAACTAACTAACTACCTGCCAGCTGCTACCACAGAACGGGAAGGAAGACCCATCTCCTATGGACTAATAAAGTACATTCTCTCTCCACTCTCCTTTCTCTCTCCCTCCTCTCTCCTCTCTCTTCATCCTCTCGCCTCTCTCTCCCTCTTCTCTCTCCCTCCCATCTCCACTCTCTCCTCTCTCTCCATCCTCTCTCCTCTCCATTCTCTCTCCCTCCTCTCTCCTTCCTCTCTCTCTCTCCTCTCTCTCTTCTCTCTCCCTCCTCTCCCTCCACTCTCTCCTCTCTCTCCCTATTCTCTCTTCTCTCTCCCTCCACTCTCTCCTCTCTCCCTATGCTCTCTTCTCTCTCCTCTCTCTCCCCCTCCTCCTCTCCCCCCTCCTCTCTCTCTCTCTCTCCTCCCCCTCCCCCCCCCCCTCTCTCTCTCTCTCTCCCCCTCCCCCAGGACACAGTGTTGGTCCAGTCAGCAATAAGAGGACATCTCCTCAGACAGAGCCAGATAGCTCACCTCCGAGACACACACACCAGCACTCTCAGCAAGGTCTCTCACACACACACACACACACACACACACACACACACACACACACACACACACACACACACACACACACACACACACACACACACACACACACACACACACACACACACACACACACACACACACACACACACACACACACACACAGTTTGTGGGGTGGCACTTAGTGGTTACACCACACACACACACACACACACACAGTTAACACTGAATCTGACACCTTGGTGGCACAGCTATAGAGTAGAGGGAGTTTGACTGAAGGACAAATCAGGATTTGAAAGTGTGTGTGTGTGTGTGTATTTGTCCGTGTGTGTATGTGTGTGTGTGTTAGCCCTTCCAGGCAGTGATGTAGATGAAGAAGTAACGGAGCTGAGTGAGGAAGATCCCTGGCCTGTCTCTAACACACTGTCCAACAGGAAGAGACTCACACCAGGTATGCTGTCTGGGGATAGAAACGTATATATATTTATAATATGTGTTCCTGTGCTTCTGTGTGTGTTTCTGTGTGTGTTTCTGTGTGTGTGGATATATATATATTTATTGTGTGTGTGTGTGTGTGTGGATATATATATATTTATTGTGTGTGTGTGTGTAATATGTGTGTGTGTGTTCCTGTGCTTCTGTGTGTGTATATATAATGTGTGTGTGTGTGTGTATATAATGTGTGTGTGTGTGTATATAATGTGTGTGTGTGTGTGTGTGTATATAAGTGAGGAAGATCCCTGTGTCTCTAACACACTGTGTGTGTGTGTGTATATAATGTGTGTGTGTGTATATATAATGTGTGTGTTTATATAATGTGTGTGTGTGTGTGTGTGTATATATGTGTGTGTGTGTGTGTGTGTGTGTGTGTGTATATAATGTGTGTGTATATATAATGTGTGTGTGTGTGTGTGTGTGTATATAATGTGTGTGTGTGTGTGTATATAATGTGTGTGTGTGTATATAATGTGTGTGTGTATATATAATGTGTTCCTGTGCTTCGCTTGTAGCCCAACTACAGCTCCACCCACCTCCAGATTCCAAGGTTGCTAAGGCGATGGACTCTGAGGATTCCGACGATGACATCATCGTGTCTCCGTCTCGTCTCCTGGGAAGGAGAGAAGAAATCTACTTCTAGTCCAGAGCATTGCACTATGGGATATGAAGTGTGTGTGTGTGTGTGTGTGTGTGTGTGTGTGTGTGTGTGTGTGTGTGTGTGTGTGTGTGTGTGTGTGTGTAGTTGGGTATGCAGGCTTTTACTCCAGCCCTACACCAGATTCAATCAAGGTCCAGAGGACATGCTGATAAGTAGAACCAAGTGTGTTTTGGTAGTGCAGGGCTGGAACGAAGTCCAGTAGCTCTCCGGGAGGGGAGTGGTTTTTGGTGTCAGGGCTGTAATGATAATGATGATAATGATAATAATGATAATCCTAAACATATCCAGGAGGGTCGCTAGGCCAGCTCTCTGCCCAATAAATCTCCGTTCTGATACAGATCGTTTTTTATGTTGCCAAAGTGCCTGAGTGCTGTATATAGATTATTGATGGTCATAAACAAAGTTATAAATCATGGAGTTTATTGGAGAATGAGCGACGTTTAGAACATGTCTATCAATATAAACACTGCTGATTCAAAACTGTGAAATTATTATCATATTCTACTGCAATATGACGCTCAGAGGAGAGTGTGTGGGCGCGCGTGATCGTGCCTTGAGTTGTGTTTATTATAATAGCTGTAATCCATGAAAATAATGTTTTATCTGATTAAATGAGTATCTTTCCTTGTATGGTAAAACACTTCAGAGGTCATGGTGTTTCTTCGTTTTTTGATGAAAATGTGTGTTGTGATGTTTTGTCGTAATGATCACCAACTGGGTTGTGTATTACCGTTACACCGTCGGGAAGGGAGGGGGCCGGTCTGAGTATTTGCGCATTCAACTCCGCTCCGCTCTGCACACATGGTCGACAGATCTATTTGCAGAGCGAGCTGCAGTGGGAAGCTTTGTCCTCCTCGGGGTTTTCGAGCTCGTGTTTGCTTCGCCCTCCAAATTCGTTAACGGTGAACAATGTAGCAGCCGACGACGGCGACGTTTCATCACCGGGAGGACATTTAAAACGAACCCCCACCGGGACCGCTCGTTGAACGGATGTTAAATTTCATAATTTAATTGGAGGTCATTTAAACCTGAACTCCCCCTTCTCATTGGGATCTAGAAAAGAGCATATTTGATTCGTGGATATTTTGTATCGAACAAATCTAACCGTAATGTAACGGCATCTTTTTGGAGTGGTAAGCGGTCTTTCTACGAGTGGGTGTCCGTTGTTTTTCGACTGAGATGTGAGAAGAGTTGTGATTTCTGCTGCAGTCCCGCTGTTTTAGCCTACATCGGCTGTATAAGGAACAATAGCCTCCAGTCTGTGGATGAACAGGGAGTTTGGTGGTGCCGCCGCTAGGTTTCTAAGGAGAAGTGTTCACATTGCAAAATGAGACTTGGCTACATTCACACATAGTTTGGAGCTGAATATGGATTTTTTTTCTGTCGTCCTGGCTAAGAGTTGGGAATGCGGTAATGGAGAACCGGAATAATCCAATATAGCCTAACCGCTCGTGGCTGGAAGAAACGAATCAACGACCGACTGAGTAAACGAATTATTGCTGATTTGACCGTGGCGTCGGTCGACGGTAGCCTACCCTAGAACAAACCGCCAATAACGGATAATCCATATTTGTATTGATGATGGAATCACATCGATGATAACAACCCACTCGGCGCACGACACTTCTCCACGTTCAGACGAGAATCATAGCCTGTGCGTGGGCGTTGTAAAGCAGTGTCGTTGACCGAAGAGGACACATATTTCGGGCTGACAGATTGGCAGTGACACCGGCGGGTCTGTGCGTGTGAGAGGATGGCAGCGGTAGTAAACTACTCTCCCCCGTGGTGGGTCAACCTGCTCCACCGCCTCCCCCACTTCAACCTGCAGTTTGAGACGGTCAGCAGCGACTTCAGACCCGAGGACTCAGAGTACCAGAAGGTAGGCTTAGAACACACAGAGATGCATGCATACAGACCACACACAGAGATGCATGCATACAGACCACACACAGAGATGCATGCATACAGACCACACACACAGACGCATGCATACAGACCACACACACAGACGCATGCATACAGACCACACACACAGACACATGCATACAGACCACACACACAGATGCATGCATACAGACCACACACACAGATGCATGCATACAGACCACACACACAGAAGCATGCATACAGACCACACACACAGAAGCATGCATACAGACCACACACACAGATGCATGCATACAGACCACACACACAGAGATGCATGCATACAGACCACACACAGAGATGCATGCATACAGACCACACACACAGAGATGCATGCATACAGACCACACACACAGATGCATGCATACAGACCACACACACAGAGATGCATGCATACAGACCACACACACAGATGCATGCATACAGACCACACACACAGATGCATGCATACAGACCACACACAGAGATGCATGCATACAGACCACACACACAGACGCATGCATACAGACGACACACACAGACGCATGCATACAGACCACACACACAGATGCATGCATACAGACCACACACACAGATGCATGCATACAGACCACACACACAGAAGCATGCATACAGACCACACACACAGATGCATGCATACAGACCACACACAGAGACGCATGCATACAGACCACACACACAGACGCATGCATACAGACCACACACACAGAAGCATGCATACAGACCACACACACAGATGCATGCATACAGACCACACACACAGATGCATGCATACAGACCACACACACAGACGCATGCATACAGACCACACACACAGACGCATGCATACAGACCACACACACAGACGCATGCATACAGACCACACACACAGACGCATGCATACAGACCACACACACAGACGCATGCATACAGACCACACACACAGATGCATGCATACAGACCACACACACAGACGCATGCATACAGACCACACACACAGATGCATGCATACAGACCACGCACACAACCCTGACAGAGGAACACGTTTTTATCTCCAATGCATTTTTCAATCAAAACCGTTATCCAGATCAACACTCACTAAAGCCCTGTGGATCCCAGGTGGCACAGCGTTCTAAGGCACTGCATCTCGGTGCTAGAGGCGTAACCACAGTCCCCGGTTCGATTCCAGGCTGTATCACAACCGGACAAGATTGGGAGTCCCATAGGGCGGCGCATAATTGGCCCAGCATCGTCCGGGGTAGGGTTTAGCCAGGGTAGGGTTTGGCCGGGGCAGGGCTGGCCAGGGTAGGGTTTGGCCGGGGCAGGGTTTAGCCAGGGTAGGGTTTGGCCGGGGCAGGGTTTGACCAGGGTAGTGTTTGGCCAGGGTAGGGTTTGGCCAGGGTAGGGTTTGGCCGGGGCAGGGTTTAGCCAGGGTAGGGTTTGGCCGGGGCAGGGTTTGACCGGGGTAGGGTTTGGCCTGGGTAGGGTTTGACCGGGGTAGGGTTTAGCCAGGGTAGGGTTTGGCCGGGGCAGGGTTTGGCCGGGGTAGGGTTTGGCCGGGGTAGGGTTTGGCCGGGGTAGGCCGTCATTGTAAATAAGAATTTGTTCTTAACATAAAATCATTGTTATAATACTAATCTACTACCCAAAGGGAAACAGATGGCCCATCCATCCACTCCTAGGTAGTATTCCAACACTTGTCTCCTCATCTCCTGTCCTTGTCTCCTTGCCTTCATGATAACAAATTGACAGTTCAAGTGCATTACTGTGTAATAAAAAAAAAGAGTATTGTAACTCCATCTTGATAGACAGTGTTACTAGTGTTATTACACATGTAACAGCAGCTTGGTGTGACGGGCCAGTGGCTTGTTGGGTGAAGAAGGGACGGACAGAGGAGGGAAAGAGACAAGGAACCGTGATTTAGAGGAGGAGGGTTACCAAGTTCAAGTGGTGAGCGTGGGAAGCTGCCTACCATGAGGAGAGAGAGAGAGAGAGAGAGAGAGAGAGAGAGAGAGAGAGAGAGAGAGAGAGAGAGAGAGAGAGAGAGAGAGAGAGAGAGAGAGAGAGAGAGAGAGAGAGAGAGAGAGAGAGAGAGAGAGAAGAATTGTGTGAGAAAATAAGGGTAGAAAGAGAGAGAGAAGAATTGTGTGAGAAAATAAGGGTAGAAACTGAGATGAGAGAGATGTGTAATAGACCAGGAGATGAAGAAGAGAGGGGGAGATGAAGAAGAGGGGGGGAGAGAGAGAAAGATGAAGAAGAGGGAGAGAGAGAGAGTTGAAGGAGAGAGAGATGAAGAAGAGGGAGAGTGAGAGAGATGAAGGAGAGAGAGATGAAGTAGAGGGAGAGAGGGAGAGATGAAGGAGAGAGAGATGAAGTAGAGGGAGAGAGAGAGAGATGAAGAAGAGAGGGAGAGATGAAGAAGAGAGGGAGAGATGAAGAAGAGAGGGAGATGTGCCATAGACCAGTCATTGAGATGTAATACCCAATAGAAGGAGATGTACCATAGACCAGTCATTGAGATGTAATACCCAATAGAAGGAGATGTGTCATAGACCAGTCATTGTGATGTAATACCCAATAGAAGGAGATGTACCATAGACCAGTCATTGTGATGTAATACCCAATAGAAGGAGATGTACCATAGACCAGTCATTGTGATGTAATACCCAATAGAAGGAGATGTGTCATAGACCAGTCATTGTGATGTAATACCCAATAGAAGGAGATGTGTCATAGACCAGTCATTGTGATGTAATACCCAATAGAAGGAGATGTGCCATAGACCAGTCATTGTGATGTAATACCCAATAGAAGGAGATGTACCATAGACCAGTCATTGTGATGTAATACCCAATAGAAGGAGATGTACCATAGACCAGTCATTGTGATGTAATACCCAATAGAAGGAGATGTACCATAGACCAGTCATTGTGATGTAATACCCAATAGAAGGAGATGTACCATAGACCAGTCATTGTGATGTAATACCCAATAGAAGGAGATGTACCATAGACCAGTCATTGTGATGTAATACCCAATAGAAGGAGATGTACCATAGACCAGTCATTGTGATGTAATACCCAATAGAAGGAGTATGACATCACTGTGTTATTCAACCATCTCAAACGGTACATTAATAAACACAGGTTGGTATTCCCTATATAGTGCACTGCTTTTAACCAGAACCCTATGGTACCCTATTCCCTATATAGTGCACTGCTTTTAACCAGAACCCTATGGTACCCTATTCCCTATATAGTGCACTGCTTTTAACCAGAACCCTATGGTACCCTATTCCCTATATAGTGCACTGCTTTTAACCAGAACCCTATGGTACCCTATTCCCTATATAGTGCACTGCTTTTAACCAGAACCCTATGGTACCCTATTCCCTATATAGTGCACTGCTTTTAAACAGAACCCTATGGTACCCTATTCCCTATATAGTGCACTGCTTTTAACCAGAACCCTATGGTACCCTATTCCCTATATAGTGCACTGCTTTTAACCAGAACCCTATGGTACCCTATTCCCTATTTAGTGCACTACTTTTAACCAGAACTCCCATAGGGAATACGGTGCCATTTGGGCCACAACCACAGTCTGTCTACTACAACCACAGTCTGTCTACTACAACCACAGTCGGTCTACTACAACCACAGTCTGTCTACCACAACCACAGTCTGTCTACTACAACCACAGTCTGTCTACTACAACCACAGTCTGTCTACTACAACCACAGTCTGTCTACTACAACCACAGTCTGTCTACCACAACCACAGTCTGTCTACTACAACCACAGTCTGTCTACTACAACCACAGTCGGTCTACTACAACCACAGTCTGTCTACTACAACCACAGTCTGTCTACTACAACCACAGTCGGTCTACTACAACCACAGTCTGTCTACTACAACCACAGTCTGTCTACTACAACCACAGTCTGTCAACTACAACCACAGTCTGTCTACTACAACCACAGTCTGTCTACTACAACCACAGTCTGTCTACTAC
This sequence comes from Oncorhynchus gorbuscha, assembly GCF_021184085.1. NCBI lineage: Eukaryota > Metazoa > Chordata > Actinopteri > Salmoniformes > Salmonidae > Oncorhynchus > Oncorhynchus gorbuscha. Next base: position 54,237 of record NW_025745136.1, read on the forward strand.
AACATCATAAGCTTCTTTCAAAACAAGTCTAGTTGGAATGTAGCTGGTTTTGCTCCTGCCTCCCAACCCAACCCCGTCTCTGTCTCTCTCCTTCTCTCTCTTTCTCTCTCTGTCTCTCTCCAGTCTGTCTCTCCTTCTCTCTCCTTCTCTCTCTTCTCTCTCCTGCTTCCCAACCCAACCCCGTCTCTGTCTCTCTCCTTCTCTCTCCTTCTGTCTCCTTTTCTCCTGCCCCCAACCCAACCCAGTCTCTGTCTCTCTCCTTCTCTCTCCTCTTTCTCTCCTCTCCTCTCTCCTCTCCTCCCTTCCCAACCCAACTCCGTCTCTCTCCTTCTCTCTCCTTCTCTCTCCTTCTCTCTCCTGCCTCCCAACCCAACCCCGTCTCCTTCTCTCTCCTTCTCTCTCCTTCTCTCTCCTTTTCTCTCCTGCATCCCAACCCAACCCCGTCTCCTTCTCTCTCCTTCTCTCTCCTTCTCTCTCCTGCCTCCCAACCCAACCCCGTCTCCTTCTCTCTCCTTCTCTCTCCTTCTCTCTCCTTCTCTCTCCTTCTCTCTCCTGCCTCCCAACCCAACCCCGTCTCCTTCTCTCTCCTCTCTCCTTCTCTCTCCTGCCTCCCAACCCAACCCTGTCTCTGTCTCTCTCCTTCTCTCTCCTTCTCTCTCCTTCTCTCTCCTGCCTCCTGCCTCCCAACCCCGTCCCCTTCTCTCCTTCTCTCTCCATCTCTCTCCTGCCTCCCAACCCAACCCAGTCTCTGTCTCTCTCCTTCTCTCTCCTTCTCTCTGTCTCTCTCTCTCTCTCTCTCTCTCCTTCTCTCTCCTTCTCTCTCCTTCTCTCTCCTGCCTCCCAACCCAATCCCGTCTCTGTCTCTCTCCTTCTCTCTCCTTCTCTCTCCTTCTCTCTCCTTCTCTCTCCTGCCTCCCAACCCAACCCAGTCTCTGTCTCTCTCCTTCTCTCTCATTCTCTCTCATTCTCTCTCCTAAATCAGAACTGAACTGTTAAGTACCCATTTCCTCCAAACCCCATTTAGGGGGGACACTAAAACCCTTTGTGTGTGTGTGTGTGTGTGTGTGTGTGTGTGTGTGTGTGTGTGTGTGTGTGTGTGTGTGTGTGTGTGTGTGTGTGTGTGTGTGTGTGTGTGTGTGTGTGTGTGTGTGTGTGTGTGTGTGTGTGTGTGTGTAGGTATTCTAAGGGCCCTAATTCAGACTAATTGCATCCTGGTGTGTTTTGGTGCTTGGACTGTTTCTGTGTCACTGAGCTTTCACTGTGTTTGCACAGGACATGAATTTACAGTGTGTCAACTGTTTCTGTGTCGCTAGACATTTAGCATTGTGTGTGTGTGTGTGTGTGTGTCTGGCCTGGTTGTTTGAGGTGAGGTCACAGCTAGCCCCCAGGGGGTCGTTGTCAAGGCGACACGTCTGTAGGTTGTTGTCAAGGCGTCGTGTCTTTAGGGCCGTGTGAAGTCCAGGCTGCAGAGGACGGAATCCCAGAATCCAGACATTCAAACGGAATTCAACAATATTCAAAAATGCATTGAACTCTGTAGAACATCCATTAATTAAATGCCTCAGTGATTCGTATTTCATTCATTAATCAGCCCGTTAATCAGCAGAAATGAACAAAAATGCCTCAGTGATGCGTATTTCCCTGCAACTTTCTGAAGAGGCAAGTCTGTCTGGGTGCTTTTTCTCTCTACCTATTTGTGTTGCCGTTAGCGATGATGCTAATGACAACCGTCTTCTGGTAGAGATGAAAAGGCTTTTCTAGAAACCTTCTCTATTAAATGTTAACTACCAAGTAGCCTCTGCCTACCTGGCGGAATGATATCATGATTATATACAGTGGGGCAAAAAAGTATTTAGTCAGCCACCAATTGTGCAAGTTCTCCCACTTAAAAAGATGAGAGGCCTGTAATGTTCATCATAGGTACACTTCAACTATGACAGACAAAATGAGAAAAAAAAATCCAGAAAATCACATTGTAGGATTTTTAATGAATTTATTTGCAAGTCCAGTGGCCATTTTGTTTAGCTAACGCTGCAGTCACGAGTGCTACAGAAACACCACTAACAGAACAATGGTCTCTGGCTGGTGCAGACCTCAAAAGTGGTCTCAGGGGTCACGTAGAAAAATAGAAAAATCCTAAACAAAAATATTGCTGAGTTTTCTAAATGCCGATCTAACATGCTTCTTGTTGTAATTTCTGCTCAGCATCAGACACATCTTGTGCTTTGTGTTGCACTTCTCTCCTCTCTGACTGGTGTGTAGTAGCTCCTTGTCTCTCCTCTCTGACTGGTGTGTAGCTCCTTGTCTCTCCTCTCTGACTGGTGTGTAGCTCCTTGTCTCTCCTCTCTGACTGGTGTGTAGCTCCTTGTCTCTCCTCTCTGACTGGTGTAGCTCCTTGCTCTGACTTAGCTCTTGTCTCTCCTCTCTGACTGGTGTGTAGCTCCTTGTCTCTCCTCTCTGACTGGTGTGTAGCTCCTTGTCTCTCCTCTCTGACTGGTGTGTAGCTCCTTGTCTCTCCTCTCTGACTGGTGTGTAGCTCCTTGTCTCTCCTCTCTGACTGGTGTGTAGCTCCTTGTCTCTCCTCTCTGACTGGTGTGTAGCTCCTTGTCTCTCCTCTCTGACTGGTGTGTAGCTCCTTGTCTCTCCTCTCTGACTGGTGTGTAGCTCCTTGTCTCTCCTCTCTGACTGGTGTGTAGCTCCTTGTCTCTCCTTTCTGACTGGTGTGTAGCTCCTTGTCTCTCCTCTCTGACTGGTGTGTAGCTCCTTGTCTCTCCTCTCTGACTCTCTGGTTATTTTTCTATATAAAATGTGTGATTTTGAGAATGAAAACGTGGAAAAACTAAACGGAATCTGGCAAAAAAGATTAGACTGATTTTATAGGTTCCTACATCTGTTTGTATGTATAGGGGGGCTATTCAGTATGAGGTCACTGTTGGCCCTGGGGGGGGGGGGGGGTGGTATAGACGCTCAGAGGGAGATGGTGAACGGAGAGAGATGGAGGGAGAGAGGGAACTGAGAGAGGGAAGAAGGGAGGGGTGTTGTCTGTAGTGAAAGAAGGCTCTCTCTCTTTTTCGCTCAGCTTTAGATGGCTCAGTCTATCTTGTCTGAGAGGCTTTCATGCTTCTCTCTCCAGCTGACACACACACACACACACACACACACACACACACACACACACACACACACACACACACACACACACACACACACACACACACACACACACACACACACACACACACACACACACACACACACACACACACACACACACACACACACACACTGAGCCCTCTGTGTTTCTCTGTGATGTGATTGACCACCAGATGATTAGTATGCGGTCGAAGAGAGAAGCTTAAAAACAGGGACACTAAACACACACGTGCGCGTGCATGTGTAGTCCAACTGCTCTGTATCCACAGCGCTGGTTTACTCCTCGACAACGGCTGGGTCCGGAACGCTGACTGTTGGAATTCTGTGGGAACACCGGAACACTCTTAAAGAGCTGTAATCCCAGGGTTCTAGAAGGCAGTGGACGTGTGTGTGTGTGTGTGTGTGTGTGTGTGTGTGTGTGTGTGTGTGTGTGTGTGTGTGTGTGTGTGTGTGTGTGTGTGTGTGTGTGTGTGTGTGTGTGTGTGTGTGTGTGTGTGTGTGTGTGTGTTGTGTGTGTGAGGGAGGGGGGACACAGAGTCAGCTAAAAGAACAGTAGTGGAACAGCTGTTGAGGATTACAGAGGAGACATGACTACAGCTATACGCCCGTGTGCATGATGGGAAAGACAGACACACACACAGGGAGACTCCTGAAACCTGTCACAACTCCTGAAGGACACAGGATTGACTCCGACATTCCGACCAACAGGAAACAGTCCGTGTAGTTCTAATGTGAAGGTGAACATTCTGAGGCAGTGATTGTCTTAATGCTGGTCCTGGTCCAATCTGCACATGTTAAGGTTTTACCAAGCAACTCTCCCCAAGCACTGAACACCTGATTCCACTAAGCAACTCTCCCCAAGCACTGAACACATGATTCCACTAAGCAACTCTCCCCAAGCACTTAACACCTGATTCCACTAAGCAACTCTCCCCAAGCACTTAACACCTGATTCCACTAAGCAACTCTCCCCAAGCACTGAACACCTGATTCCACTAAGCAACTCTCCCCAAGCACTGAACACCTAATTCCACTAAGCAACTCTCCCCAAGCACTTAACACCTGATTCCACTAAGCAACTCTCCCCAAGCACTGAACACCTGATTCCACTAAGCAACTCTCCCCAAGCACTGAACACCTGATTCCACTAAGCAACTCTCCCCAAGCACTGAACACCTGATTCCACTAAGCAACTCTCCCCAAGCACTTAACACCTGATTCCACTAAGCAACTCTCCCCAAGCACTTAACACCTGATTCCACTAAGCAACTCTCCCCAAGCACTGAACACCTGATTCCACTAAGCAACTCTCCCCAAGCACTGAACACCTGATTCCACTAAGCAACTCTCCCCAAGCACTGAACACCTGATTCTGTACCTTTTGGGTCCCCAGGGCTAGTATCCCCCCCCAGGACTAGTATCCCCAGGATCCTCAGGACTAGTATCCCCAGGACTAGTATCCCCAGGACTAGTATCCCCAGGACTAGGATCCCCAGGACTAGTATCCCCAGGACTAGTGTCCCCAGGACTAGTATCCCCAGGACTAGTATCCCCAGGACTAGTGTCCCCAGGACTAGTATCCCCAGGACTTTTATCCCCAGGACTAGGATCCCCAGGACTAGTGTCCCCAGGACTAGTGTCCCCAGGACTAGTATCCCCAGGACTAGTGTCCCCAGGACTAGTGTCCCCAGGACTAGTATCCCCCCCCAGGACTAGTGTCCCCAGGACTAGTATCCCCCAGGACTAGTGTCCCCAGGACTAGTATCCCCCCAGGACTAGTGTCCCCAGGACTAGTATCCCCCAGGACTAGTGTCCCCAGGACTAGTATCCCCCAGGACTAGTGTCCCCAGGACTAGTATCCCCCCAGGACTAGTGTCCCCAGGACTAGTATCCCCAGGACTAGTGTCCCCAGGACTAGTATCCCCCCCAGGACTAGTATCCCCAGGACTAGGATCCCCAGGACTAGTATCCTCAGGACTAGTATCCCCAGGACTAGTATCCCCAGGACTAGTATCCCCAGGACTAGTATCCCCAGGACTAGTGTCCCCAGGACTAGTATCCCCAGGACTAGTATCCCCAGGACTAGGATCCCCAGGACTAGTATCCAGAAACACTGGTCTAAAGGCATCAGGCAGAGCCACAGTGATCCCTCCCTCTACCTACCTCTATGACTCTGGCATTAGACAGAGTCAGACCACAGTGATCCCTCCCTCTACTACATACCTCTATGACTCTGGCATTAGGCAGAGCCAGAACCACAGTGATCCCTCCCTCTACATACCTCTATGACTCTGGCATTAGGCAGAGCCAGAACCACAGTGATCCCTCCCTCTACCTACCTCTATGACTCTGGCATTAGGCAGAGCCAGAACCACAGTGATCCCTCCCTCCCTCTACATACCTCTATGACTCTGGCATTAGGCAGAGCCAGACCACAGTGATCCCTCCCTCTACATACCTCTATGACTCTGGCATTAGGCAGAGCCAGAACCACAGTGATCCCTCCCTCCCTCTACATACCTCTATGACTCTGGCATTAGGCAGAGCCAGAACCACAGTGAGGTGATGCCACGGTTTAACTTGGGAATCCACGGTCATTGGAGAGATAGTAGGCGGTCTGTCCTGACCTCTCTCTGTACAACAGGGTCAGATCAGAGGAGGAGATCTGATCTATCCTGTCGGGACACACACACACACACACACACACACACACACACACACACACACACACACACACACACACACACACACACACACACACACACACACACACACACACACACACACACACACACACACACACACACACACACACACACACACACACACACACACACACACACAGAGAGAGAGCAGTAGCTAATTGATCTCTGTGTAATCCTCTCAGTGAGTTTGGAGGACAGTTAGACAGTATCAGACATCACAGCTGATCCTGAGCAGCGTTTCTCTCTGGTCCTGTTCTGATACCTCAGAACCCACACAGGGTTCCCAGATAGATACCCTGGAACCCACACAGGGTTCCCAGATAGATACCTCAGAACCCACACAGGGTTCCCAGATAGATACCTCAGAACCCACACAGGGTTCCCAGATAGATACCTCAGAACCCACACAGGGTTCCCAGATAGATACCTCAGAACCCACACAGGGTTCCCAGATAGATACCTCAGAACCCACACAGGGTTCCCAGATAGATACCTCGGAACCCACACAGGGTTCCCAGATAGATACCTCAGAACCCACACAGGGTTCCCAGATAGATACCTCAGAACCCACACAGGGTTCCCAGATAGATACCTCAGAACCCACACAGGGTTCCCAGATAGATACCTCAGAACCCACACAGGGTTCCCAGATAGATACCTCAGAACCCACACAGGGTTCCCAGATAGATACCTCAGAACCCACACAGGGTTCCCAGATAGATACCTCAGAACCCACACAGGGTTCCCAGATAGATACCTCAGAACCCACACAGGGTTCCCAGATAGATACCTCAGAACCCACACAGGGTTCCCAGATAGATACCTCAGAACCCACACAGGGTTCCCAGATAGATACCTCAGAACCCACACAGGGTTCCCAGATAGATACCTCAGAACCCACACAGGGTTCCCAGATAGATACCTCAGAACCCACACAGGGTTCCCAGATAGATACCTCAGAACCCACACAGGGTTCCCAGATAGATACCTCAGAACCCACACAGGGTTCCCAGATCTGTGCACTACCTATACTATGTCACACCCTCTAGCTCTTTGTGGGTCTCTCTCTCTCTCTCTCTCTCTCTCTCTCTCTCTCTCTCTCTCTCTCTCTCTCTCTCTCTCTCTCTCTCTCTCTCTCTCTCTCTCTCTCTCTCTCTCTCTCTCTCTCTCTCTCTCTCTCTCTCAATATTAAGGATATTTTATAGAATATAAACACACCTATGCTCATTCCCAAATCCCCTTTTCTCTCCCACTGTCACTTCTACCAGCCCCCCTCCAATAGCCACTCTCTACACACCCAGGCTCAGTCCCAAACCCCCTTCTCTCTCCCACTGTCACCTCTACCAGCCCCCCCTCCAATAGCCACTCTCTACACACCTAGGCTCAGTCCCAAATCCCCTTCTCTCTCCCTTCACTCTACCCTCACTAACCTGAAAGGATACTATGAATATGTGGAATGCATGTTGTGATTGTGTTCAGTCTGCTAGAAGACACACAGAGAATTCAGAAAGTATTCAGACCCCTTGCCGTTTTCCACATTTTGTTACGTTACTTTAATCTAAAATAATCTAAAATATATTACATGGTTTTTCCCCCTCATCAATCCCTTATAACACCCCATAATGACAAAGCAAAAACATATATATTTTTGTTTTTTTGCAAATGTCTTAAAAAAAAAAAAGACAACATACAAAGTGAATATATAAAGTGAAAAACAACAAAAATTAACAGTAAACATTACACATACAGAAGTTTAAAAACAGTAAAGACATTACAAATGTCATATTATATATATATATAAACAATGTACAAATAGTTAAAGGACACAAGATAAAATGAATAAGCATAGATATGGGTTGTATTTACAATGGTGTTTGTTCTTCACTGGTTGCCCTTTTCTCGTGGCAACAGGTCACAAATCTTGCTGCTGTGATGGCACACTGTGGAATTTCACCCAAAAGATATGGGAGTTTTTCAAAATTGGATTTGTTTTCGAATTCTTTGTGGATCTGTGTAATCTGGGGGAAATATGTCTCTCTGATATGGTCATACATTGGGCAGGAGGTTAGGAAGTGCAGCTCAGTTTCCACCTCATTTTGTGGGCAGTGAGCACATAGCATTCCACAAGAATGCTTTCTGTCCAGGTAACATTCAAGAGCAGAAGTGTCCCATTTCTATACGTTTTTGTTGAGATGGCGACATTGTTTATTTGTTTATGTCGTTATGTCCAGCTCATCCAAATGACCTGGTGTAGTGACCTAATGGGGTCACTGTAGCTACGCTAGTCGCTAGCTGTACACGGTGTAGTGACCTAATGGGGTCGCTGTAGCTACGCTAGTCGCTAGCTGTACACGGTGTAGTGACCTAATGGGGTCGCTGTAGCTACGCTAGTCGCTAGCTGTACAC
>NW_025745137.1:0-55000 GCF_021184085.1 Oncorhynchus gorbuscha
TCATCCCATCCTCGTCATCCCCACGGAGAGGCCTAGGAAGAACTAAGGATCATCCCATCCTCGTCATCCCCACGGAGAGGCCTAGGAAGAACTAAGGATCATCCCATCCTCGTCATCCCCACGGAGAGGCCTAGGAAGAACTAAGGATCATCCCATCCTCGTCATCCCCACGGAGAGGCCTAGGAAGAACTAAGGATCATCCCATCCTCGTCATCCCCACGGAGAGGCCTAGGAAGAACTAAGGATCATCCCATCCTCGTCATCCCCACGGAGAGGCCTAGGAAGAACTAAGGATCATCCCATCCTCGTCATCCCCACGGAGAGGCCTAGGAAGAACTAAGGATCATCCCATCCTCGTCATCCCCACGGAGAGGCCTAGGAAGAACTAAGGATCATCCCATCCTCGTCATCCCCACGGAGAGGCCTAGGAAGAACTAAGGATCATCCCATCCTCGTCATCCCCCGGAGAGGCCTAGGAAGAGGATCATCCCATCCTCGTCATCCCCACGGAGAGGAAGAACTAAGGATCATCCCATCCTCGTCATCCTCACGGAGAGGCCTAGGAAGAACTAAGGATCATCCCATCCTCGTCATCCCCACGGAGAGGCCTAGGAAGAACTAAGGATCATCCCATCCTCGTCATCCCCACGGAGAGGCCTAGGAAGAACTAAGGATCATCCCATCCTCGTCATCCCCACGGAGAGGCCTAGGAAGAACTAAGGATCATCCCATCCTCGTCATCCCCACGGAGAGGCCTAGGAAGAACTAAGGATCATCCCATCCTCGTCATCCCGGAGACGGAGAGGCCTAGGAAGAACTAAGGATCATCCCATCCTCGTCATCCCCACGGAGAGGCCTAGGAAGAACTAAGGATCATCCCATCCTCGTCATCCCCACGGAGAGGCCTAGGAAGAACTAAGGATCATCCCATCCTCATCATCCCCACGGAGAGGCCTAGGAAGAACTAAGGATCATCCCATCCTCGTCATCCCCACGGAGAGGCCTAGGAAGAACTAAGGATCATCCCATCCTCGTCATCCCCACGGAGAGGCCTAGGAAGAACTAAGGATCATCCCATCCTCATCATCCCCACGGAGAGGCCTAGGAAGAACTAAGGATCATCCCATCCTAGGAAGAACTAAGGATCATCATCCCCACGGAGAGGCCTAGGAAGAACTAAGGATCATCCCATCCTCGTCATCCCCACGGAGAGGCCTAGGAAGAACTAAGGATCATCCCATCCTCGTCATCCCCACGGACAGGCCTAGGAAGAACTAAGGATCATTCCATCCTCATCATCCCCACGGAGAGGCCTAGGAAGAACTAAGGATCATCCCATCCTCGTCATCCCCACGGAGAGGCCTAGGAAGAACTAAGGATCATCCCATCCTCATCATCCCCACGGAGAGGCCTAGGAAGAACTAAGGATCATCCCATCCTCGTCATCCCCACGGAGAGGCCTAGGAAGAACTAAGGATCATCCCATCCTCGTCATCCCCACGGAGAGGCCTAGGAAGAACTAAGGATCATCCCATCCTCGTCATCCCCACGGAGAGGCCTAGGAAGAACTAAGGATCATCCCATCCTCGTCATCCCCACGGAGAGGCCTAGGAAGAACTAAGGATCATCCCATCCTCGTCATCCCCACGGAGAGGCCTAGGAAGAACTAAGGATCATCCCATCCTCGTCATCCCCACGGAGAGGCCTAGGAAGAACTAAGGATCATCCCATCCTCATCATCCCCACGGAGAGGCCTAGGAAGAACTAAGGATCATCCCATCCTCATCATCCCCACGGAGAGGCCTAGGAAGAACTAAGGATCATCCCATCCTCATCATCCCCACGGAGAGGCCTAGGAAGAACTAAGGCGAGAGTACTAAAGTAGCTCATCTTTCTTGGCAGTGGAGAGGAGACTCTTTGGAGGAAGAGTCTTTAGATGCAGTAGTGGAGACTCCTAGACTGGAATACTTACGTTTTAGTATTTTATTCAACATCTGACATACTGCTTGGTTGTGTCTGGATGCTGGAGTCCAGAGAGACCATGTATTTTATACAGAACCTTCATAGATGTGTCTGGATTAGGATTATGGCTTTGTGTCCATCCTACCTGTCCTGTACAAACACCCAATGGGAGTTTCTCACAGTCTAACCCCACAGTTCCAACTAGGTGATGATCCCTTAATAATCCATGCTGGTCAGAGTACACAACACCATGCCTCCTGAAAATTTGCACGTTCAGTTTACATCCAGGTGTAATTAGCAGGTCTAAATAGACTTATTCTGTCCATGTTGTACTATACAAGGGTTAGTGCTTATTTACTGGTTATGGTATCACGCAAGTATTTTATTCAACATCTGACAGAAGTGCAGTACAATAAAGCTACCACTAAACGCTGATCTTAGATCAGTTTTCACCCCTAATGAATGATAGTTGGTTAATATGCCCCTATCTCTCCTCTCCTCCTCTTCTCCTCTCCTTTCCCCCTCCTCTTCCACTCTTCTCCTCTCCTCCTCCTCCTCCACCCCTCTCCTCCTCTCTCTTCTACCCCTCTCCTCTCCCTCCTCTCCTCTCCTCTCCTCTCCTCTCCCTCTCCTCTCCTCTCCTCTCCTCTCCTCTCCCTCTCCTCTCCTCTCCTCTCCCTCCTCTCCTCTCTCTCCTCTCCTCTCCTCTCCTCTCCTCTCCCCTCTCCCTCCCTCTCCTCTCCCCCCTCTCCTCTCCTCCTCTCCCCCTCCTCTCCTCTCTCCCTCTCCTCTCCTCTCCTCTCCTCTCCTCTCCTCTCCCTCTCCTCTCCTCTCCTCTCCTCTCCTCTCTCTCCTCTCCTCTCCTCTCCTCTCCTCTCAGTGTATTCAAGGATGGTAATTTCCACTTTAAAATTTCAGACTTCATTTTCCCTTGTGAAAATGTATCAACCCCTACAAAAATGTCCATGAATTATAATCCACATAATAATTAACTGTTGCTCACGATTCTCTTCCTGGAGTAGCAAACGGGCTCACATTAATAAGATCCTACATCTGTATCTAGGGAATATGGTGGCATTAGAGACCATAGTCTGTCTTGATCATCTAACTCCCATGAATGTTATGTGAATCTCTGTATGTGATAAGAGGGGTGCTATCTGCCATACCACAAGAGTAGAGTCAACCCACAGTCGTTTAACTAAGCTGGAACATGACAGCGGTGCAATGAAGACATATTAATCAGGTTACTAAGGAAGTACAAAAATATAAGGAAAAATAAATAGAAGCTTTGCACTTGTTGATAAGGTAGAATAATTTAAACAAACTTAACACGGGTGGCTTTTAATCCTTAGACTACTAGTCATTTCTATATGTGAATGTACCATTAGGGAGGGTGAGTAGAGTAGAGTGATGGTTCATCATAGAGGAGTGTGTAGCTTTCAGCCATATACAGATCTTTATCCTTGAAGTGCAGTTGATCCAAGGTCGTCCCTCACACTGTGTAGCCTAATCAGTGTGAAGCAGAACGTTTGGAGACGGTGTCTGTATGTCAGGCCCATGGACATACATCAGACCCAGTTCTCCTCGCCCTCTCACCTCAGGCGGGATGAATGAAGACTAGGAACTGAGATTATGTCTGATGATGTGATGTAGGAAGGAGGAGGGAGTGTACCAGTGTGTGGCACACACATGTAGATAAATACTGGAGGATGAATTACAGTATGTGAGAGAGAGAGAGAGAGAGAGAGAGAGAGAGAGAGAGAGAGAGAGAGAGAGAGAGAGAGAGAGAGAGAGAGAGAGAGAGAGAGAGAGAGAGAGAGGGATATGGGGAGGGAGAGAGAGAGATGGAGAAGGAGAGGGGGAGGGAGAGAGGGAGAGAAAGGGCGAGGGCGAGAGGGCGAGAGGGCGAGAGAGAGGGAGAGAGAGAGGGAGAGAGAGAGAGCAAGGGAGGGAGAGGGAACGAGGGAGATATACACAGAGAGAGATACTCAGCCTGTTCTCTATCTGTTGTGTACTCACCCACTCCGTCACCACCCACTTACACCATTCACAATCCTCAACCATTTTAGGATCTCTGCAGTGCTGCAATGGGGTCTAACAGAATCAAAAACAGCATTCCTGTCCTTCCACTCTTCCATAACCCTACAAACACCAGCCCCAGACACACAGTCTGTGTGTATCCAGTACAATGTCTTCAGCACAGCTAGGATTGGAATGATTGGGTATAAGGCCTTTAAAACGCTGTATTAACGTAAACCGGATTATTGAATGAAATGAAATTGTTACCACTTGTGGACTATACAGTATTGTCTGTCCTTTTACCATGTTTCTAGTCACTAAGACTTTAATGCCTCAACCAGGCTACAGTGGCCTCAGAGTAGGACAATTACAATCAGAGTTTCTGGTTTAGGAATGTGTGGGGAGAGTGTGTCTGGTCTGGTGGTGGCGCATCATAAAGACTGTAGCAGCATAGCTGGACAACTCCTACAGCTCTGGTGTAGATACATTACATTACCTGAACAACTTGATTAGACACGGCTAACTACTCTGTCTGAAGATTACGTAGTCATTCTGAATGACCCATACATGCATCAGTACAGACGTTGGTTGATATGAAACTGATACAACTTTCAACTGAACAATGGGAACAGTGAAACATTTGCTACTTTGGGTACAGAGAGTGATGACCAGCCGGTTCAGCCAGTTCAAGGCTGGATTGGTCACGAGTTGAGGCTTCTGAGAATGTTGTGTCCTGCGTCATCTGGGTGTTCGTCAGGCATCCGGCTGGCCGGGCTGTCCCCCACAGCCACAGCGAAAGAGGACACCCAAACAGTCTCTCCGACTGCTAAGAAAAATGGCCTACCTTCTTTCTCTCTCCTTCTTCCTCCTCTTCCTAGGACTCACACAGGCCCACCCTCTCCAGCTGGATGAGAAGGATGAGATGGTCTTCACAGAAGACCCAGATGATCTGGTGGACATCACCACCAGGATCCTGGAGACCAACAATGGCACCACAGAGATGCTGATGGAAGGAGACGTCATGGTCCCCAGAACCAGGACTGCCATCAGGTGCTTGTGGTCCAACAAATGTCTCTGGGAGAGGAAGAAGTCAGAGAACCTCGTCAAGGTTCCTTACACGCTCAGCTCAGATTTTGACTCTTATTCCCAGGGGAAGATCAAGTACGCCATGAACACTTTCCACGCCAAGACCTGCGTGCGCTTCGTCCAACGTAGCAACCAGAGGGACTACCTTAGCATCGAAAGCAGATCCGGCTGTTCTTCATGGGTTGGAAAAACCGGAGGTAAGCAGCTCATATCCCTCGAAAAAGGAGGGTGTGTTTACCACGGTACCATCCAGCACGAGCTGCTCCACGCTCTGGGTTTCTACCACGAACAGAACAGGAGTGACCGCGACAAGTACATCAGGATCAACTGGGAGTATGTTGAACGCGGGGAGGAGCCCAACTTCGACAAAGAGGACACCAACAACCTGGACATTCCCTATGACTACTCCTCCGTCATGCATTATAATAGATGGTCGTTCAGCACTGTGTATAGGAAGGAGACGATCACTCCTATTCCTGACGCCACTGTGCCCATCGGACAGAGCTTGGAGATGTCTGCGATCGACGTTCAGAGGGTTAACAAGCTCTACAGGTGTTAAAGGGAGGGAAAAGTTGGAGCTGAATCTGATGTCTGAATCTGATGTCTGAATCTTGATGTCTGAATTTGATGTCTGAATCTGATGTCTGAATTTGATGTCGGACTGTCAATGTTAAAATGATCTGGCATTGTGTTGTTTGAAGGCAACGTGTGGTTAACTCATTTTGTCATGTTCATTACTTGATAGTAATGGGAATAAAAATACATCTCATGAGGAAGCACATAAGTCCTCTATCTTTCTTTTGTCAAGTCATTTCAGTCAATTGTCCACACTACATCATTTAGTGTAGGGTTATGGTTATGGTTATGGTTATGGTTATGGTTATGGTTAATGTTGAGCCAAGGGATGAACATTAACCTAGAGTTAGGGTTATGGTTAACCTAGAGTTAGGAGTTATGGTTATGGCCAGGTTATGGATGAACATTAACCTAGAGTTAGGTTGGTTATGGTTAGGGTTATGGTTAATGTTGTGCCAGGGGATGAACTTGAACCTAGAGTTAGGGTTATGGTTAATGTTGAGCCAAGGGATGAACTTGAACCTAGAGTTAGGGTTAGGGTTATGGTTAATGTTGAGCCAGGGGATGAACATTAACCTAGAGTTAGGTTATGGTTAATGTTGTGCCAGGGGATGAACATTAACCTAGAGTTAGGGTTATGGTTAATGTTGAGCCAAGGGATGAACATTAACCTAGAGTTAGGTTTATGGTTAGGGTTATGGTTAATGTTGAGCCAGGGGATGAACATTAACCTAGAGTTAGGGTTATGGTTAATGTTGAGCCAGGGGATGAACTTGAACCTAGAGTTAGGGTTATGGTTAATGTTGAGCCAAGGGATGAACTTGAACCTAGAGTTAGGGTTATGGTTAGGGTTATGGTTAATGTTGTGCCAGGGGATGAACTTGAACCTAGAGTTAGGGTTATGGTTAGGGTTATGGTTAATGTTGTGCCAGGGGATGAACTTGAACCTAGAGTTAGGGTTAGGGTTATGGTTAATGCCAGGGGATGAAGCTAGAGTTAGAGTTAGGGTTATGGTTAATGGGGATGAACTTGAACCTAGAGTTAGGGTTAGGGTTATGGTTAATGTTGAGCCAGGGGATGAACTTGAACCTAGAGTTAGGGTTAGGGTTATGGTTAATGTTGAGCCAGGGGATGAACTTGAACCTAGAGTTAGGGTTAGGGTTATGGTTAATGTTGAGCCAGGGATGAACTTGAACCTAGAGTTAGTTAGGGTTATGGGTGAGCCAAGGGATGAACTTGAACCTAGAGTTAGGGTTGGTTAATGTTGAGCCAGGGGATGAACATTAACCTAGAGTTAGGGTTATGGTTAATGTTGAGCCAAGGGATGAACTTGAACCTAGAGTTAGGGTTAGGGTTATGGTTAATGTTGAGCCAGGGGATGAACATTAACCTAGAGTTAGGGTTATGGTTAATGTTGAGCCAAGGGATGAACTTGAACCTAGAGTTAGGGTTAGGGTTATGGTTAATGTTGAGCCAGGGGATGAACATTAACCTGGAGTTAGGGTTAGTTGAACAGTTGTTGATAGTTAGTTTGAACATCTATAAATCATCTGACGGGGGCTGTCCAGATAGTGGGATTCTACTGGTTCACTCCCACTGACCATGTACTTGCAGAGTCTCCCTCCATCCTTCTTGTTCTAGACACACGTATCTTCCGGACCCTGGTCCCACAGACAGACACACACATTCTCTCTGAAATGAAACCATATATTTTGCCGTAGTGGAAGCCCTGCGTCTCAAATCACTCTCTATTCCCATACATAGTGCCCTACTTTTGACCAGGGCCCATGCCCTATGGTCCCTGGTCAAAAATAGTGCACTAAATAGGGAACAGGGTTTAATTCGGGACGCTGGCCATGGACAACGTCCTATCTGTTCAGTGTCATATGTTAATGTGGATGAGGATGAGCCACATTTTGAATTACATGTAGAAAGAGCGAGCGATCTTAGGATCTCTGGTACTAGGAGGAATGCATGTGCTTGTGAAAGTGCTCTTCAAATGGAACTGGGCATCTTCTTGAGTCCAGTGGAATGAGTGCATTTGGAAAGAGTACAAAGGCAGAGGAATACAGTAGATGACATATTGTGGAATATTTCTTAAAAAGCATATGGATTCCTTCCCTTTGCCATTAGGTCTATCTCTTCCATCTAATAGAACTGGTTCTGTTATGAAGACTCACCTCATGTGTTTTAAAGTATAGAAATGACTCAAAGCCCAAAGAAAATGTTAAATGGAAGCAAGGAGGTTGATTTGGCTCCTATCTTCCTTTACATCTGTAGAGCTGTAATGGAGCTATGGGACACTCCTAAATCAATATGATTACAATGGAGCTATGGGACACTCCTAAATCAATATGATTACAATGGAGCTATGGGACACTCCTAAATCAATATGATTACAATGGAGCTATCTGGTGGACACTAACCACCCACTAAATCAATATGATTACAATGGAGCTCAATCAGGGGACACTCCTAAATCAATATGATTACAATGGAAGCTATGGGACACTCAATCAATATGATTACAATGGAGCTATGGGACACTCCTAAATCAATATGATTACAATGGAGCTTTGGGACACTCCTAAATCAATATGATTACAATGGAGCTATGGAACACTCCTAAATCAATATGATTACAATGGAGCTATAGGACACTCCTAAATCAATATGATTACAATGGAACTATAGAACACTCCTAAATCAATATGATTACAATGGAGCTATGGAACACTCCTAAATCAATATGATTACAATGGAGCTATGGGACACTTGTAAATCAATACGTCTACGGGAAAAGAAGGAGGACCTAAATCAAGCGTGGTTAGTGTTCATCTAAATTTGACTATAAGAAACTGAACACTTCACAAATCAAAACAACAAAGTGACAACCTAAACAGTTCTACTTTGGTGCAGACACTCCTAAACAGACTATAAAATAACCACCCTAAACAAAACATAATGGAAAACACTTCTAAATCAATATGGTTCTCAATCAGGGACATCGATAGACAGCTGCCTCTGATTGAGAACCATATCAGGCCAAACATAGAAATAGAAAATATAGAAAGTTAAACAAAACATAGAGTTCTGTACACTCCTAACTCATATGACCATACTAAATAAAGACAAAACAAAGGAATAAAGGTCAGAACGTAACAGAACATAACTGTAGAACACTCCTAAATCAATATGACTGTAATGGAGTTCTGGAACACTCCTAAATCATTATGACTATAATGGAGTTCTGAAGCACTCCAAAATCAACATGACTATAATAGAACTATGGAACACTCCTATATCAACATGACTATAATATTTTATTTAACTAGCCAGTTAAGAACAGATTCTTATTTACAATGACAGCCTACCCCGGCCAAACCCTCCCCTAAGCCGGATGACACTGGGACAATTTTGCGCCGCCCTGTGGGACTTCCGATCACGGCCGGTTGTGATACAGCCTGGGATTGAACCAGGGTCTGTAGGGAAGCCTCTAGCACTGAGATGCAGTGCTTTAGACCGCTGTTCCACTTGGGAGCCCTATTGTATTGGGATACAAACAAGATGTCTGACAGCTGTAACGTTGGAGAAGCTCCAGAACGGTTGTGGTCTGGGAGTCACTCTGGATAAGAGCGTCTGCTAAATGACTTAAATGTAATGTAATTTAATGGGAGAATTCGTTTTTCCAAAGACGATTCTCTTCGTTCTCTTGAGAGGACACGCAGTGACCAAAGTGTCAAATCAGCCTGATTAGATTTGACATGTTGATGTAGCATTTCTGGAGAGGAAACTGAAAGCAAGACAACACTACAATACTGTATATAGTCCATCTATGACATCTTTATAAACTCTTAGTTTTTTGCAGAAGAGCTGAATCGTGGTATCAACCTCCATATAAAACTACAGTTAACTACTGAACTACAGTCTCAGCAATAACTCCTGGACATATCTTGAATCGTTGCTGTAAAACGGGACTGCATAAATCCTCTCAAAGACCCGAAGACAGCTCCAATGACAACAGTACAGTTGTGTAGAGACTTGACTTGCTTTTTCTCCCTCTGTTGCTCAGTTTGAGATGGATAGTAGTCTCTCGTGACATATTTGGTTCTGGGTTTGGAAATGAGATGGATAGATACGCTTGTCTCTGGGAACACATATATGTTTGATGTGGGATTTGCCCATGAAAAATAAAAAGCAAACCGGTCGGGGAGTCGAGACGAGCATCCGGGACTGCATCATGAAGCCACCCTATTCCATTTTTAGTGCACTACTTTTGACCAGGGCCCTGGTCGAAAGTAGTGCACTATAGGGAAAAGGGTGCCATTAGGGATGCAACGCGGGACGCTGGGAAACAATGTCTCAGACACTCAGGGGGAATCATGTATGTGGGGGACGGACACAGGAGCACACAGCCGCCCCAAAGATAGAACCGACTGACATCTCCATATCTCTCAGCAGCCTTGCATGGCGACTGTTGGAAAAATGTGCCCCCCTGTTGACTTGTGTGTTCACACAGGGTGCATGGACACGGGAAACAGGCAGGGTCTGGGGCTCGTAATGGGCCAGATACCTTCATGTCTTGTACATCACGGCAGTGGTTCTCACAGATACAGTTTAGTCGTCCAGGTTTTTGTTCCAGTTTAGATTCATTCATTCTCTCTGTTCTCTTCTCAACACAATCCAGTGGGGTTTTCCCTGTAGTTGAAGAAGAATCAGACAGGTTTGTTAACCATTGCCAAACCCAACAGTGAAATCACATACACCACAGCTCACAGTACATTGAGTACGCTCATCCAAGCGTGGAGAGAGGGGATGGAGGGATGGAGTGGAGAGGTATTGGGTTCTGCCCCCTGAGACAAGACACTCTGGAGGGGCTATATATTGTAAAACCTCTGCCAGCTGCACCGGACAACCCTGCCTGGGTTCAAATCATCTTTGTTTTCTTTCAAACCCATTCACTGTGCTAGATTGAGCTTACCTGACGCAATAGAACCAATGGAATAGTCCCAAAAGTGCAAACTCCATCCATCTGGCAGTCCAGACAGACTCTAATATAACCATCAAACTATTTGAAGGGAAACAAATGCAGTTTGAACCCAGGTCTTCCACTGAGGAGCTCCACTTGAAACGCTGGACAATCCTGAGAAAGGGCAGTATTTCAACCAGCTATAGCAGCTCCACTGTCAACGTGTTACAATACATGGTGGATTGATGACATTAAAATCACACTATGTTGTAGCAGGCAGATAGAGGTGGTGGAGAAAGAATACAATGTCTGCTCAGACATGGTATTCAAATGGGATTCCAATCTTATAGGAGCAGGGTGGTAATTTGGCTTTAGCGTTTATAATAATAAGATTTGAAGTAATTCAATATAAATAATGATACATAAGTGTAAAAAGGTCATTGTCACATTGGGAATGTTTTCACTGTGTTTAGTGGGTCTATTGTGATTACCCACACAGAGAGAGAGCTAGCCTACAGGATCAGGTTGGCTTTCACTGTGTTTAGTGGGTCTATTGTGATTACTATTGTGGTTACTCCACACAGAGAGATACCCACACAGAGTAGCCTATAGGATCAGGTTGGTTTTCACTGTGTTTAGTGGGTCTATTGTGATTACCCACACAGAGAGAGAGCTAGCCTACAGGATCAGGTGGCTTTCACTGTGTTTAGTGGGTCTATTGTGGTTACCCACACAGAGAGAGAGAGCCTCAGGATCAGGTTGGCTTTCACTGTGTTTAGTGGGTCTATTGTGGTTACCCACACAGAGAGAGCTAGCCTACAGGATCAGGTCGGCTTTCACTGTGTTTAGTGGGTCTTTCACTGCATATGCCTTACTGTATTACCCACACCTAGCATACAGGAAACATATGCCTTACTGTATATGTAACAGGATATGATGGTCAGTTGGTTATGAAGGGAAAACTATATTCTCCATCCTCCTAATCCCAGGTGCACATTGTCATACTGTGATATATCCCCAACGATAACTAATTACGCTGTCAACTTCGCATTATATGTATTGATAGGCCTATATTCTGTAGAAGTCTCCTTAGTCTACTCTTATGAGCGAAGACTTGTAGTTAGGAAACTTAATACAGTGATATACATTGAATTTACAAAACGTTAGGAACACCTTCCTAATACTGAGTTGCACCCCCTTTTGCCCTCAGAGCAGCCTATGTTCACCGGGGCATGGACTCTACAAGGTGTCGAAAGGGCTCCACAGGGATGCTGGCCCATGTTGACTCCAATGCTTCCCACAGTTGTCAAGTCGGCTGGATGAACCATTCTTGATACATACGGGAAACTGCAGTTCTCGACACACTCAAACCGGTGTGCCTGGCACCTACTACCATACCCCGTTCTAAGGCACTTACATTGTTTGTCTAAATGACACACATGCACTGAATGACACACATGAACTGAATGACACACATGCACTGAATGACACACATGCACTGAATGACACACATGCACAATCCATGTCTCAATTGTCTTAAGGCTTAAACCTTTTATTTTACCTGTCCCCTCCCCTTCATCTGCACTGATGGAAGTGGATTTAACAAGTGACATCACTAAGGGATCATGGCTTTCACCAGGATTCACCTGGTCCATGTCGTGGAAAGAGCAGGTGTTCTTAATGTTTTGTACACTCATTGTACAATACATTAAATGAAGAACCAAACAAAAGAACTTCATATTCTGAAAGTCACACATAGGCTGATCTCTCCAGTAAAGCTGTTACTGAAGAAATATTTATATCATGTCTAGATACTGTTCATGTTAAATGATGTATAGATAATGTTCATGTTGTGGGGGGGCAGGTCGCCCAGTGGTTCGAGCATTGGACTAGTAACCGAAAGGTTGCAAGATTGAATCCCCGAGCAGCCAAGGTAAAAATCTGTCATTCTGCCCCTGAAACAAGGCAGTAACCCGCTGTTCCTAGGCCGTCATTGAAAATAAGAATTTATTCTTAACTTACTTACCGAGCTAAATAAAGGTTAAATGATGTATAAATACTGTTCATGTTAAATGATATATAGATACTGTTCATGTTAAATGATATATAGATACTGTTCATGTTAAATTATGTATAAATACTGTTCATGTTAAATGATATATAGATACTGTTCATGTTAAATGATATATAGATACTGTTCATGTTAAATGATGTATAGATACTGTTCATGTTAAATGATGTATAGATACTGTTCATGTTAAATGATGTATAAATACTGTTCATGTTAAATGATATACAGATACTGTTCATGTTAAATGATGTATAAATACTGTTCATGTTAAATGATGTATAAATACTGTTCATGTTAAATGATGTATAAATACTGTTCATGTTAAATGATGTATAAATACTGTTCATGTTAAATGATATATAGATACTGTTCATGTTAAATGATATATAGATACTGTTCATGTTAAATGATGTATAAATACTGTTCATGTTAAATGATGTATAAATACTGTTCATGTTAAATGATGTATAAATACTGTTCATGTTAAATGATATATAGATACTGTTCATGTTAAATGATATATAGATACTGTTCATGTTAAATGATATATATACTGTTCATGTTAAATGATATATAGATACTGTTCATGTTAAATGATGTATAAATACTGTTCATGTTAAATGATATATAGATACTGTTCATGTTAAATGATATATAGATACTGTTCATGTTAAATGATATATATACTGTTCATGTTAAATGATGTATAAATACTGTTCATGTTAAATGATGTATAAATACTGTTCATGTTAAATGATATATAGATACTGTTCATGTTAAATGATGTATAAATACTGTTCATGTTAAATGATGTATAAATACTGTTCATGTTAAATTATGTATAGATACTGTTCATGTTAAATGATGTATAGATACTGTTCATGTTAAATGATGTATAAATACTGTTCATGTTAAATTATGTATAAATACTGTTCATGTTAAATGATGTATAGATACTGTTCATGTTAAATGATGTATAGATACTGTTCATGTTAAATGATATATAGATACTATTCATGTTAAATGATATATAGATAATATTCATGTTAAATGATATATAGATACTGTTCATGTTAAATGATGTATAGATACTGTTCATGTTAAATGATATATAGATACTGTTCATGTTAAATGATATATAGATACTGTTCATGTTAAATGATGTATAGATACTGTTCATGTTAAATGATGTATAGATACTGTTCATGTTAAATGATATATTGTCAGGATTTGGCCAGGGTTGTTCCGGTTTTTGGTCACTAGATGCCCCCATTGTGCCTTTTGACCTTTTGTTTTCCCTTGATCCCCATTATTATTTGCACCTGTGCCTCGTTTCCCCTGATTGTATTTAAACCCTTTGTTTTCCTCTGTTCTTTGCTCTGTGTTTGTATGTTAGCACCCAGCCTTAGCACTCTGAGAACTCTTGTTGATCCCGGTGGACTCTCTTGTGGAATTCTGTTTTTTGTTCTTGTTTGTTTGTTTTTTGAGTATCTTTTGAGGCTTTTTGTGCTTTACCTTCCACCTTGTGGATTTACCTTTTTTGTCTTGGAGGATTACCTTTGTTCTTGTAGGATTCCTTTTGAGGTTGTGGAGTTACATGTTTTCCTGAAGAACTTCACTTTTTACTTCATTAAATACACCGTCTCAAGTACTGCTGTGTCTGCCTCATCTTCTGGGTTCTGCCGACTATTCGTGGCTCAGTTGGTTAAGTGACTGTTTCTCACTCCGGAGACCCGGGTTCGTAACCGGGTCCTGACTTATATAGATACTGTTCATGTTAGATAATGTATAAATACAGTTGATGTTAAATGATGTATAAATACTATTCATGTTAGATGATGTATAAATACGGTTGATGTTAAATGATGTATAGATACTGTTCATGTTAAACTTCCAAAATGCAGAAATCATCCGGGTATGATGCATTTTGCATCACATGATGCAAAACGCAACATCACATGATGCAAAACGCAACATCACATGATGCAAAATGCAACATCACATGATGCAAAACGCAACATCACATGATGCAAAACGCAACATCACGTGATACAAAACGCAACATCATGTGATACAAAACGCAACATCACATGATACAAAACGCAACATCACATGATGCAAAACGCAACATCACATGATGCAAAACGCAACATCACATGATGCAAAATGCAACATCACATGATGCAAAACGCAACATCACGTGATGCAAAACGCAACATCATGTGATACAAAACGCAACATCATATGATGCAAAACGCAACATCATGTGATACAAAACGCAACATCATGTGATACAAAACGCAACATCACATGATGCAAAACGCAACATCATGTGATACAAAACGCAACATCACATGATACAAAACGCAATCATAAGGGGATGCTTTTTGTATTTTGAAACTTACATATCTTGAAAACTTGTTTGACGACAAGCAAAACATTTTTGGACTATGTCATCAATTGACTAATGAAACAAGTACGGTACTAAAATATTGTCTTTGGGTGGAGATTCCTTTAACCTTTAAGCCACAAAGCACAATGATCTTATCACCTCGTGCCCATGTCTCTGTACAACCCACCCCTACAACAATCTGTTTATGTTATCTCTCCATAAGCACTCTCTGTGTTTGCAGTGTTTAAGCACTTTAAATCTCCTCTGAGTTTTTGCTCATGTCAGCTCTTTCCACTGAAAATGATTGATTATAGGTTTGTCAGGTTTGTCGTTTAAAGTAGTATTTAGTCTGAATCCAGGGAAAGCAAGGAACTCTGTACGTTTGCAATTCTTCAATACTTTAGATCTCATTTTCTGCATCAGTGTCATGTTATCATTCTCCTAGCTAAGTGTTTCATCAGACTGTTGGTGGACAAGATGGATGGCAGTCACTCTAAAAGTACATATTTGTTGGTGGACAAGATGGATGGCAGTCACTCTAAAAGTACATATTTGTTGGTGGACAAGATGGATGGCAGTCATTCTAAAAGTACATATTTGTTGGTGGACAAGATGGATGGCAGTCACTCTAAAAGTACATATTTGCCGTCATGGAATATTGAGAACCAATCTGAAGGTTGAAATGGGTTATGGAATCTTAGACAGTCCTGTTCAGAAAACACTGCCAATACAGACAGACAGACAGACAGACAGACAGACAGACAGACAGACAGACAGACAGACAGACAGACAGACAGACAGACAGACAGACAGACAGACAGGCAAACAGACAGACAGACAGACAGACAGACAGACAGACAGACAGACAGACAGACAGACAGACAGACAGACAGACAGACAGACAGACAGACAGACAGACAGACAGACAGACAGACAGACAGACAGACATGACATGACTAGGCCTAATGACAATGTGTTCTCAATAAAAAAATATATAATACTACGTTTATTTATTCTCCACAAGTGAAGCATTTTCAGCACCATTGAAATCCCAACGAAGCGTAAGAATAGCATGATTTTAATAGCATGAGTTTATTTCCAAAACGCTACATCCACAAACGTTTCACATTTGTGTTTTTTCATCAGAAATGATTGCTGATGTGTACATTCATGTGTGTGTAAAAATATTACTGTTCTCAGATTTTTTATACAAAGATTTTAGATTATAGAGTTATTTTTTTGTAAAACGCTATATATCCATTGTTTAGCAGGAATCTAATCTTTGTATCCTGTATACTTGACTGTCAAATGTGGTTGTCTCACCTAGCTATCTTATGATGGATGTTGCTGTAAGTCACTCTGGAGAAGAGCATCTGCTAAATTACTCAAATGTCAAACGGAAATGTTTTACATACAGATCTCACATTATATAGATTTTTAAATTCTTTATAATTTTTATTTTATTTGTTACATTTGACTGTGTAAAGCCAAGCAGTACTATTTATTTCTCTGAGAGTGAGGTGGATATATAGCATTATGCAACAAAATAAGGATTATTTGTCTCTCTGAAACAAAACCACAAAGTGATACATTTTAAACAATACATGTCTGTCATTGAACAACCCCATGACATGATTAGACAGTGAAAAAACACACCAATCTCTTTCAGAATATCTTTAAACAATAAAAGCTCATTTAACAACATTTCTGAAAATGCATATACTGTATAGCATTTTTGAATGAAACTTAATTTAAATCTAGCCCATACTGCAATACCAGCCCTAGTGAACAGCCTAGTCCCTATCTCGTAGTCCCTATCTGTAGCTAATAAGTCATTACGTCCTCAAACTTCTCTATTGGCTGTTTATTTTTACAATTTGGACCGGCGCCATGTTGATATTATACAGATCATCGTAAGCCATAAAAAATATACCATACTGCCTAGACAGGAAGGAAGTCATAGACTGCCGTTAATTTACTCTGCAAAGACGTTATTGTAAAGCAACAAGGTAAAGACATATGGTTTATGGCCACATTATGGTTTAAGTAAATTTTCTAAAGAATTAGTGGATGTTCAATCAAGTTTAAAATGTAATTGTGAGGGATAATGTTGTTGGAATAGATGTATGCCATTCACACTTCAATTATATACGATGTCATTCTTTCATTTCTAAAAGATGACTAACTCATCTTTAGATTTGCTTTTCAACACCGAGGTGAAACTTTAGGTTAGGAGGTCTGAATTCCACCATGACATGACAAGCAGACTGTGAGCACCACTGCATGAGAATTCCATGGCAAGGGACGACTCCATGTCACTACAACTGTCATAGCCCACCTATGAATCAACTGTTGACTCAGAGTCATATTTATATAACTCTCTGCTGGTCCTAGATGGAGTTGAATGTTGAACTATGACTGATTCTTTACAAGGGACTCCTCTTTCACGGAGGTGTCTCTCATGGATACAATGAGCACTGCACACCCGAGAATGGTCAAACATAAAGCAGAAATGACCTTAGGGCCATAAATACACCACTCCCACCACATAGTTCAGACACAAACCCTGTTAACACACCACTTAAAGAACTTAGCACTGTGAAAACCAGATCTATGTAACACTCGCACAGAATCCTTTCCCAGTACATTTTAACATCCCAGAGTGTTACAGCTAAGGTTTCCACAGTATCGCCCCTGAATATACAGTACCTACAGGAGCAGCTAGCATGTCAGACCCCAGACCCAGAGACCCATGGCACTGTTAGCTTAGCTATCATTCCCCCTCCCAGGCTAACAGTTATGAACTTGAGGGAAAGTTTATTATTTTAACTCAGTTAGTCTAAACCTGATATTCCAATGGAATGTATTTATTTTCCCTCCACGCCTTAACGTGAAAATCTCCTATTATGAGAACGAGAGGAAATGAATTAATGAGTTACATATCACTTTTAAGTGGTCGTGACATTAGTACAAGTCAGCTTCCGCTATTGGCAACCTATTAGCAACCTGTTAGGGAAGTTAGGGAATACATCCCAGGGTAACAAGGTGTCTCTACGGTGATGATCGGATCACATCATCGCAAAAGGACCGTGGCCATCTTAATTTGATTAGCAAATCCCATTAGAAAGCTTAACATTTCTAAAACATGTCCTGTGTTAGGAAGCACATGTTGAGGGCACTCATAAGGACCGTATTCTACAGTATTGACAATCCCCATAAGTCTGTGTTAGTCCCTATAAGTCCTGTCTTGTTTTAACAGGTGTATATTCGTTTTGGGGGGAGACTGACACAGCCATTAGACCATTAACGAACATGTCGTCCGTACAGGGAGTATAGGTTTCACTTTTCTCAAACGACTTCTGCATTTAAATACAACACCATGATGACAGGAAAATCTAAACCATCTGATCTCTCAGACATAAACCTTAGACCTTGCTATTAAACAAGACAAGGAAATGATTATATCGGTGTGAAAATATGACCCAAAGTCAATGAAAATACTGACTGTTAGTAGTGTCTCTGAATGCCTGTAGATGAATAATATATTACTGTCTGACTGTGAAGAAAGCATCATTGAACTAAGCCATGTTCTGAACTGTGAAGGTTAAGACTCTCTTAGAGACTATGAAGCAGCCATCTGGTGGTTACCCCAGACCCAAGGCACCAGTCTGGGGCTCTATACCCAGGCCAAGAGACCACTAGAGCTCAGCAAGGTACCACTTTTAAGGGGTAATGTACCCCTAAAGCGGACATAGAAGGAAGGATAAATGACCATATTACAACCTATTGCGTTATTTGCTCTATAACTGTTATGCAGGTGAATGAGGACCCAAAAGCGACTTGGCGAAAACAGAGTCTTTATTCCAGTAAAGGAAATAGGCAATACTCCCTAGACAAATCAGAGCAGAAAACAAAACATAAAAAACTAATTCCACTCGTAGTGACGAGGACAGACTGGAGACTCGACCATAAACTGTAGGTTGCCTCGGGAAGGGCACCGACCGTAGCAGACTCAGACACCTGCTCACACGCAGCATCTGAGGGAAACAAGACACGACAGGGCGAGACAAAGACACAGCACGGCGAACAATATACAAGGATCCGACAGGACAGAAACGGAAAACAAGGGGAGAAATAGGGACTCTAATCAGAGGACAAGATAGGGAACAGGTGTGGAAAGACTAAATGAGTGAGTAGGAGAATGAGTAACAGCTGGGAGCAGGAACGGAACGATAGAGAGAGGAGAGAGAGAGAGGGATAGAAAAAGGGAACGAACCTAATAAGACCAGCAGGGGGAAACGAACAGAAGGGAAAGCATAATGACAAGACAATATAAGACAAAACATGACAGTACCCCCCCACTCACCGAGCGCCTCCTGGCGCACTCGAGGAGGAATCCTGGCGGCAACGGAGGAAATCATCAATCAGCGAACGGTCCAGCATTCCCGAGACGGAACCCAACTCCTCTTCAGGACCGTAACCCTCCCAATCCACTAAGTATTGGTGACCCCGTCCCCGAGAACGCATGTCCATGATCCTACGTACCTTGTAAATAGGTTCGCCAAGGACGGGGGGAGGGAAGACGAACGGGGGTACGAAGAAAGGGCTTGACACAGGAGACATGGAAGACAGGATGGACGCGACGAAGATGTCGCGGAAGAAGCAGTCGCACAGCGACAGGATTGACGACCTGGGAGACATGGAACGGACCAATGAACCGCGGTGTCAACTTACGAGAAGCTGTCGTAAGGGGAAGGTTACAGTGGAAAGCCACACTCTCTGGCCGCAACAATACCTAGGACTCTTAATCCTACGTTTATTGGCGGCTCTACAGTCTGTGCCCTGTAACGGCAAAGTGCAGACCTCACCCTCCTCCAGGTGCGCTCACAACGTTGGACAAATTGAGCGGAGGGAACGCTGGACTCGGCAAGCTGGGATGAGAACAGAGGAGGCTGGTAACCCAGACTACTCTGAAACGGAGATAACCCTTTAGCAGACGAAGGAAAAGTTGTGAGCGTATTCTGCCCAGGGGAGCTGTTCTGCCCAAGACAGGGTTTCTAAAAGAAAGGCTGCGTATATGCGACCAATCGTCTGATTGGCCCTTTCTGCTTGACCGTTAGACTGGGGATGAAACCCGGAAGAGAGACTGACGGACGCACCAATCAAACGACAGAACTCCCTCCAAAACCGTGACGTGAATTGCGGACCTCTGTCTGAAACGGCGTCTAACGGAAGGCCATGAATTCTGAACACATTCTCGATGATGATTTGTGCCGTCTCCTTAGCGGAAGGAAGCTTAGCGAGGGGAATGAAATGTGCCGCCTTAGAGAACCTATCGACAACCGTAAGAATCACAGTCTTCCCCGCAGACAAAGGCAGACCGGTAATGAAGTCTAAGGCGATGTGAGACCATGGTCGAGAAGGAATGGGAAGCGGTCTGAGACGACCGGCAGGAGGAGAGTTACCTGACTTAGTCTGCGCGCCAGTCCGAACAAGCAGCCACGAAACGGCGCGTGTCACGCTCCTGAGTAGGCCACCAAAAGCGCTGGCGAATAGAAGCAAGAGTACATCGAACGCCGGGATGACCAGCTAACTTGGCAGAGTGAGCCCACTGAAGAACAGCCAGACGAGTAGAAACAGGAACGAAAAGAAGGTTACTAGGACAAGCGCGCGGCGTTACGCAGTGTGCGTGAGTGCTTTGCTTAACCTGTCTTTCAATTCCCAGACTGTCAACCCGACAACACGCCCATAAGGAAGAATCCCCTCGGGATCAGTAGAAGCCACAGAAGAACTAAAGAGACGGGATAAGGCATCAGCTTGGTGTTCTTACTACCCGGACGGTAAGAAATCACAAACTCGAAACGAGCGAAAAACAACGCCCAACGAGCTTGACGTGCATTAAGTCGTTTGGCAGAACGGATGTACTCAAGGTTCTTATGGTCTGTCCAAACGACAAAAGGAACGGTCGCCCCCTCCAACCACTGTCGCCATTCGCCTAGGGCTAAGCGGATGGCGAGCAGTTCGCGGTTACCCACATCATAGTTGCGTTCCGATGGCGACAGGCGATGAGAAAAATAAGCGCAAGGATGAACCTTATCATCAGACTGGAAGCGCTGGGATAGAATGGCTCCCACGCCTACCTCTGAAGCGTCAACCTCGACAATGAATTGTTTAGTGACGTCAGGAGTAACGAGGATAGGAGCGGACGTAAAACGTTCTTTGAGAAGATCAAAAGCTCCTGGGCGGAACCGGACCACTTAAAACACGTCTTGACAGAAGTAAGAGCTGTGAGAGGGGCAGCATCTTGACCGAAATTACGAATGCGATAGAAATTAGCGAAACCTAGAAAGCGCTGCAACTCGACACGTGACCTTGGAACGGGCCACTCACTGACAGCTTGGACCTTAGAGGATCCATCTGAATGCCTTCAGCGGAAATAACAGAACCGAGAAAAGTGACGGAGGAGACATGAAAAGAGCACTTCTCAGCCTTCACGTAGAGACAATTCTCTAAAAGGCGCTGGAGTACACGTCGAACGTGCTGAACATGAATCTCGAGTGACGGTGAAAAAATCAGGATATCGTCAAGGTAGACAAAAACAAAGATGTTCAGCATGTCTCTCAGAACATCATTAACCAATGCCTGAAAAACAGCTGGCGCATTGGCGAGACCAAACGGCAGAACCCGGTACTCAAAATGCCCTAACGGAGTGTTGCCGTCTTCCACTCGTCCCCCTCTCTGATGCGCACGAGATGGTAAGCGTTACGAAGGTCCAACTTAGTAAAGAACCTGGCTCCCTGCAGAATCTCGAAGGCTGATGACATGTTGGAAGCGGATAACGATTCTTAATCGTTATGTCATTCACCCTCGATAATCCACGCAGGGGCGCAGAGTACCGTCCTTCTTCTTAACAAAAAAACCCCGCCCCGGCAGGGGAGGAAGAAGGCACTACGGTGCCGGCGCCAAGAGACACAGACAAATAATCCTCGAGAGCCTTACGTTCGGGAGCCGACAGAGAGTATAGTCTACCCCGAGGAGGAGTGGTCCCCGGAAGGAGATCATACTACAATCATACGACCGGTGAGGAGGAAGGGAGTTGGCTCTGGACCGACTGAAGACCGTGCGCAGATCATGATATTCCTCCGGCACTCCTGTCAAATCGCCAGGTTCCTCCTGAGAAGTGGGGACAGAAGAAACGGGAGGGATAGCAGACATTAAACACTTCACATGACAAGAAACGTTCCAGGATAGGATAGAATTACTAGACCAATTAATAGAACGATTATGACATACTAGCCAGGGATGACCCAAAACAACAGGTGTAAAAGGTGAACGAAAAATCAAAAAGGAAATAGTCTCACTGTGGTTACCAGATACTGTGAGGGTTAAAGGTAGTGTCTCATATCTGATACTGGGGAGATGACTACTATCTAAGGCGAACATGGGCGTAGGCTTCTCTAACTGTCTGAAAGGAATGTCATGTTTCCGAGCCCATACAGTCCATAAAACAACCCTCAGCCCCAGAGTCTATCAAGGCACTGCATGTAGCACCCGAACCGGTCCAGCGTAGATGGACCGACATAGTAGTACAGGATCTTGATGGAGAGACCTGAGTAGTAGCGCTCACCAGTAGCCCTCCGCTTACTGATGAGCTCCTTTTACTGGACATGAATTGACAAAATGTCCAGCAAGTCCGCAATAGAGGCACAGGCGGTTGGTGATCCTCCGTTCCCTCTCCTTAGTCGAGATGCGAATACCTCCCAGCTGCATGGGCTCAGTCTCTGAGCCAGAGGAGGGAGATGGTTGCGATGCGGAGCGGGGAAACACCGTTAACGCGAGCTCTCTTCCACGAGCTTGGTGACGAAGATCTACCCGTCGTTCTATGCGGATGGCGAGAGCAATCAAAGAGTCCACACTGGAAGGAACCTCCCGGGAGAGAATCTCATCTTTAACCTCTGCGTGGAGTCCCTCCAGAAAACGAGCAGCAGCGCCGGCTCGTTCCAGTCACTAGAGGCAGCAAGAGTGCGAAACTCTATAGAGTAATCCGTTATGGATCGATCACCTTGACATAGGAAGCCAGGAAATAGAAGCCTCCCTACCAAAAACTGAACGATCAAAAACCCGAATCATCTCTTCTTTAAAGTTCTGGTAATTGTTAGAACAATCAGCCCTTGCCTCCCAGATAGCTGTGCCCCACTCTCGAGCCCGGCCAGTAAGGAGTGATATGACGTAAGCAACCCGAGCTCTCTCTCTAGAGTATGTGTTGGGTTGGAGAGAGAACACAATATCACACTGGGTGAGAAAGGAGCGGCACTCCGTGGGCTGCCCGGAGTAACAAGGTGGGTTATTAACCCTAGGTTCCGGAGGCTCGGCAGACCAGGAAGTAACAGGTGGCACGAGACGAAGACTCTGGAACTGTCCAGAGAGGTCGGAAACCTGAGCGGCCAGGTTCTCCACGGCATGACAGCAGCAGACAATTCCTGCTCGTGTCTGCCGAGCATGGCTCCTTGATCTCGACGGCAGTGTTACGAGCATCTGTAGTCGCTGGGTCCATTCTTTGGTCGGATCCTTCTGTTATGCAGGTGAATGAGGACCCAAAAGCGACTTGGCGAAAACAGAGTCTTTATTCCAGTAAAGGAAATAGGCAATACTCCTAGACAAATCAGAGCAGAAAACAAAACATAAAAAACTAATTCCACTCGTAGTGACGAGGACAGACTGGAGACTCGACCATAAACTGTAGGTTGCCTCGGGAAGGGCACCGACCGTAGCAGACTCAGACACCTGCTCACACGCAGCATCTGAGGGAAACAAGACACGACAGGCGAGACAAAGACACAGCACGGCGAACAATATACAAGGATCCGACAGGACAGAAACGGAAAACAAGGGGAGAAATAGGGACTCTAATCAGAGGACAAGATAGGGAACAGGTGTGGAAAGACTAAATGAGTGAGTAGGAGAATGAGGAACAGCTGGGAGCAGGAACGGAACGATAGAGAGAGGAGAGAGAGGGAGGGAGAGAGAGAGGGATAGAAAAAGGGAACGAACCTAATAAGACCAGCAGGGGGAAACGACCGACTGCGTGGCCACGCACGCCTCCAACTCAATCATCAAGTTTGCGGACGACACAACAGTGGTAGGCTTGATTACCAACAACGACGAGACGGCCTACAGGGAGGAGGTGAGGGCCCTTGGAGTGTGGTGTCAGGAAAATAACCTCACACTCAACGTCAACAAAACTAAGGAGATGATTGTGGACTTCAGGAAACAGCAGAGGGAACACCCCTATCCACATCGATGGAACCGTAGTGGAGAGGGTAGCTAGTTTTAAGTTCCTCGGCATACACATCACAGACAAACTGAATTGGTCCACTCACACTGACAGCGTCGTGAAGAAGGCGCAGCAGCGCCTATTCAACCTCAGGAGGCTGAAAAATTCGGCTTGTCACCAAAAGCACTCACAAACTTCTACAGATGCACAATCGAGAGCATCCTGGCGGGCTGTATCACCGCCTGGTACGGCAACTGCTCCGCCCTCAACCGTAAGGCTCTCCAGAGGGTAGTGAGGACTGCACAACGCATCACCGGGGGCAAACTACCTGCCCTCCAGGACACCTACACCACCCGTTGTTACAGGAAGGCCATAAAGATCATCAAGGACATCAACCACCCGAACCACTGCCTGTTCACCCCGCTATCATCCAGAAGGCGAGGTCAGTACAGGTGCATCAAAGCTGGGACCGAGAGACTGAAAAACAGCTTCTATCTCAAGGCCATCAGACTGTTAAATAGCCACCACTAACATTGAGTGGCTGCTGCCAACACACTGTCATTGACACTGACCCAACTCCAGCCATTTTAATAATGGGAATTGATGGAAATGATGTAAATATATCACTAGCCACTTTAAACAATGCTACCTTATATAATGTTACTTACCCTACATTATTCATCTCATATGCATATGTATATACTGTACTCTACAACATCGACTGCATCCTTATGTAACACATGTATCACTAGCCACTTTAACTATGCCACTTTGTTTACTTTGTCTACACACTCATCTCATATGTATATACTGTACTCGATACCATCTACTGTATGCTGCTCTGTACCATCACTCATTCATATATCCTTATGTACATGTTCCTTATCCCCTTACACTGTGTATAAGACAGTAGTTTTGGAATTGTTAGTTAGATTACTTGTTGGTTATCACTGCATTGTCGGAACTAGAAGCACAAGCATTTCGCTACACTCGCATTAACATCTGCTAACCATGTGTATGTGACAAATAAAATTTGATTTGATTTGATTTGATTTGATTTGAACAGAAGGGAAAGCATAATGACAAGACAATATAAGACAAAACATGACAATAACCTGCTAATTGGTATGTCTTGACATCGTGATATACAGGCCTAAAGGCCGAGACAATAACAAGACAGTGGCAGAATAAATTCAAGCACACCTTTGTTTTATCACAAAACCAGATAGAAATCTCTGTCTGGTGAAGTCCACTACGCATATAGAATGTAACAGACAGTTACATGATCTACAGCATGGTCAAGCAAGTTCATGTTTCTGACATTTTCGGACCATTAAAAACTACCGATTAAGAACCACAGAGACTTACCAGCAAGATGCAAAAAACAACAGGAGTTGCCTCCACTCAACATCATCACATCACCTTTGCTTAGTATAATACAGTGACAACTAAAAGATACCAAAAACAATTTAGTCCAATCAACGTCAGCTAAATATGATGTGGCTGATTTCTGTGTGCGCGTGTGTGTGTGCATGTTCGCGTTCGCATTCATCATACTTGTAGAGAAAAGCCAATGCCATGTTTTGTATTATTTTTTGGGGTAAATTATTTTGGGAAGCCTGGCTCCCCTTGGCATCCATGAATACACACCACTGAGTAATAAGGGGTTAGATGAGAAGATATGGGTATGAGGGTGTAAGGGTAGAAGATTAGTGTCCTTTTACTTTAAGGTCTGATGTTAGATATACTTTTTATACACGGAGAGAGTGAGACAATCAGAAAGTTGATTCACCGGTTGTATAGTAGGACCCTGCCGGTTCACATAGGTGACCTCACAGAATGCCTGGTCAGTAGGGGTCAGGGTAGAGCTGTTTAGAAATGTATCCCCCTCTCACTCTTTTTTCTGTTGCTCTCTCTTTTCTCTCTCTCTGTCTTTGAAATCCACACTGTACTCCTTCATACAAACCACCCATTTATTCATTCCTCTATCGTGTTGAATTAAATCAGAATTACACAGACCTCCATGGTATCTAAATAATAACAAGGAAAAAAGAGATACATTGAGTGGGAGGATAAAATAAGCAACCTTACTTCCTGTATTGCCCTAGATTGATTTCCTGGTGTGTTAACTGTAAGCTAGGGTTTGTGCTACCAGTGCATCCCTTAGGGCATAGTCCTACATTCCCTGATTCTATACAAAGCCCAGGTGGACAAAGACAGTAAAGGCTACACACACATACACACGCTCAGTCACACACACGTAAGCCTGCTTGACTGTACTGATGTAAAACAGCCAGTTAATCACAGAGGTCGGGTGTGATTAATTTGATTGAGACAATAAACATTTTCACTTCTAAAATGAGGACCCTAAGGAGCCTCGCTCTTGGAGCGAGGTTTCTCAGACCAGCCAGTTGGTTTTCATCTATGACCTTTGTAGTTAAATACTGTATATTTATAGAATTATATAGAAAGCCTGGTCTGGTCAAAGTTTGGGCAGCGTTTTGAAAATAGCATGATTTCCTTTGGTTCTTTTAAACATCAGTCTGTGGAGTCCAGAGACCACATCCTAAACCTCCTGGATGTTGTTCCATGACCTTGGAGCTCGTTGATTAATCACAGTGAGGAGATTGTTCCCCAGTCTGCAGTTCATCTCCTTTGAGTACTGACCAGACCTGGGTTCAAATAGTGTTTGAAAATCGTTCAAATGCTTTCAGTGTTTGATTAAACCTGCCCGGAGTGCTATGGGCGGGGTTTGCACTTTTGAGACATCTCTATTGGTTCCATTGCAACAGGCAAGCTCAATCAAGCACAAATGCAGTATTTGACATAGTTTCAAATAGGATTTGAACCCCTGGCTGATACATACATGCTGTACTACACATAACATGACTGCATTGGCTCAAACCACTGGCTCCTGAAAGTCCCACTTTATTATACTGTAGTTGTTTATCATCATATTTAAGTATATTACTCACAAATCAAATTTCAAATCAAATCAAATTTTATTTATATAGCCCTTCGTACATCAGCTGATATCTCAAAGTGCTGTACAGAAACCCAGCCTAAAACCCCAAACAGCAAGCAATGCAGGTGTAGAAGCACGGTGGCTAGGAAAAACTCCCTAGAAAGGCCAAAACCTAGGAAGAAACCTAGAGAGGAACCAGGCTATGTGGGGTGGCCAGTCCTCTTCTGGCTGTGCCGGGTGGAGATTATAACAGAACATGGCCAAGATGTTCAAATGTTCATAAATGACCAGCATGGTCGAATAATAATAAGGCAGAACAGTTGAAACTGGAACAGCAGCACAGTCAGGTGGACTGGGGACAGCAAGGAGTCATCATGTCAGGTAGTCCTGGGGCACGGTCCTAGGGCTCAGGTCCTCCGAGAGAGAGAAAGAAAGAGAGAATTAGAGAGAGCATATGTGGGGTGG
The DNA here is from genome assembly GCF_021184085.1 of Oncorhynchus gorbuscha. NCBI lineage: Eukaryota > Metazoa > Chordata > Actinopteri > Salmoniformes > Salmonidae > Oncorhynchus > Oncorhynchus gorbuscha. The sequence continues at coordinate 27,780 of NW_025745137.1, forward strand.
CCAGTCCTCTTCTGGCTGTGCCGGGTGGAGATTATAACAGAACATGGCCAAGATGTTCAAATGTTCATAACACAAATCCTTTTTCATTTGAAGAGTTGAAAACGTTTGCTGAGAGGTGATATTTGATGTGATATTTGGGAAAAGTCTTGGTCCAACATGAACTCATCAACTCACTGCATTGTTTGACGTTTGTCCATCGTTTTCTTTTCAGACAACCACTACTTGTAGTTTCAAGCTGTTCCGTGTGCAGCCTTTCCCAAGGCCCTGTATATGGAAACAATATATGTTTCATTAAAACATTAGCCAGTCTTTGTGAGAGAACCGAGGAGGCTCTTCCAGCTGAGGATTACCAACATAGTGTTCAAATCCCGCCTGAGCTGGAGATACATTTTCAACATGTCCAGACACTATACTGAACACCAGTCAAGAGTCGGACACAAAATGGATGCCCAGATATCACGCATATATGTATATTACAGAAGGATTTCTACTGACAACACACCCAGTCTATCGATTCACATGTTAAGAGAGAAAGACTTATCGGCTCATCGGAAACAGAGTTCTAGACTTCAATGATAAGATGATGGTATACAAGACGTTGGAAATGGAAATGTTTTCACAGAACTTTCTGGTTCTCTAAACGTCTTTGACAGCTTAACTTCTAGTGGCTGAACAGCACATGACTGGGGAATAACCCAAGGAAATAACTGGAAAACAAACATTTCTTACAGCGAATGTCAGCTAATTTTGAAAAAGTGCTAAAATGCCGGTGTGTGGTATTTTCATAGAAAATATATTTTTCACCAATTTCCTCATATTGGCCTTGCTTCATAGCAGCAATTCCAGTGAAATATAGTTGCTCCCAATTTGACAACATGGCTCACCTATTCATCCCTGGACGATCTATCATCAGGATAAGTTGACATTACTCTGACTCACATCCAAGATCCTAAATAATACCTCTAGCACATCATTATTCATTCACAGGTGTGTGTGTGTGTGTGTGTGTGTGTGTGTGTGTGTGTGTGTGTGTGTGTGTGTGTGTGTGTGTGTGTGTGTGTGTGTGTGTGTGTGTGTGTGTGTGTGTGTGTGTGTGTGTGTGTGTGTGTGTGTGTGTGTGTGTGTGTGTGTGTGTGTGTGTGTGTGTGTGTGTCATCACCATCATTCACAGCTCTCTGATAGACCATATGGAAGTGATTGTCAGTCTGCATGGAGGGAACCTGGTTCTCCTTAGAACGCTACATCTCCATTCATCATGATTTCTCATGTGATAAATGTCAGATATCATTTGAGTCCTTTTGAAACTATAGTCAGTGGTAGATTTAAAGGACGTGTATATGGTGGCATGTAGATCGTAATGTTGCCGTTTAGGTTTTCTGAGCTTGAATTTACCTTCTCTACTTGGTTTTGAGAGGACTGTGAGAGGATTGTGTTTTTACATCTTTATTTACTACATGTCTTAAAATCCCTCTCCACTTTGTTGACTATAACCAACAAGACTTCTGGTGTGTTGATACTGACTATCTTAAAGCAGATCTTCTATCGGCTATAATCACTCTCTAGTCAAGTTTTTCGTCAGTTTGATTGCCATTGGCAGGACTGTGATTGGTCTACTTTCCCAGCAGGACTCAGGGACAGGGACATTGTCCAGTTGTTTTGATAGAGCCCAGGTCACACACATGCACACCCACACACACGCACAGACACACATGTGTAGTTATTTTGTCACACAGACACACACACACGCACACACACACACACACACACACACACACACACACACACACACACACACACACACACACACACACACACACACACACACACACACACACACACACACACACACACACACACACACACACACACACACACACACACACACACACACACACACACACACACACACACACACACACACACACACACACACACACACCTCACTTGACCTGGTGAGGTTACAACATGGTGGTGAAGGCTTTTGTCACAGTCTGACTGGTCTGCTGCTGCACTACCCAGACAGAGCCTGTTTAATTACCAACTCACTCTTGGAATTTAGGAGAGACTCTGTGGTAGCGCAATTTCTCTGATTAGGTGGTCAGACAAAATGGTGGTCATACTGTATTTGCTGAGCCTATTTTAATTTAATTTTTTTAACCCTTATTTTACCAGGTAAGTTGACTGAGAACATATTCTCATTTACAGCAATGACCTGGGGAATAGTTACAGGGGAGAGGAGGGGGATGAATGAAAATAGTGCAAGAGAAGTTTGCTTGTGCATTTTGAGGGGGATCCCAAAATGTCAGAATACATTGGTACAACTCACCATATTAAAATATACTGTGAGAGATTTCTGTTGAATCTCTGACAGAATAGGAACTCCAGTTCTGTGTTTATTTCCACTGACTATGAATAACCTTGAACAGCACATTAGTGCCTTCATCACCTCAAGATACAGTAAAAAAATAGTCCATTTAGGTAAGATCTCACCCCAGATAACACCAAACCACTAAACTGCTAAACTGACAGACGAACGATGGGAAAGATAACTACACACCACGATAACAGTGAACTTTACAATAACAATAACCAAAATCCATGTATTTTTTACAGTTTTAACTTGCTAAATTGCGATTGAATTGAGATGTGTCTATTTGGACTGCTGAAGTAAAGGGACCCAGCCCTGGTTGTCTGTCAGCTGTCTGGTGTGGTTTCAGTGAGGGACTTGGACATGTCTTCTATGGAGATGTGGCTGAGTGAGAGAGTTGTGGGTTGTGGGTTGGGCTCCAGATGCTTGCGGTTGCTTGTTTATTGTTTTTGGCACTCAGCCCACAGTACCGCTTCAGATGTGATTTTGAATGGCGGTTCATTTAATTCGCGAGAGTTTTTTTGTGTGGTATGTGTGAGGAACAGATGCTTGGGGTATCTGTGATGCTAAAGCACACTTTCCAACCCCTCGATCACAACATTAATTGTTACAGGCGAACAATTATTCTATTCAATTATGTTCTGTTATATATTTTTTCCCCATTACTTTTACTTTCTTTTCTATTCTACTTTATTCTATTCCATTCTGTGATTTTCTATGGAACCAAACACTGAAATAGAACAAGAAAGTACCTCAATAGAATCACACATGCTGTTCTAATTCACTGAATGAGAGTGAATGTGACCATAGATATAAACAATGGATTTCTCTCTTTCTACTGCTGTTTGCTTTAATTAGTGAGGAGTTTTAATGTCCCCTGTTCAAGTGCTGCTCAGCGATTGGGGAAATAGTCTGAACAGCTGTGCAGTGGAATTGTCCAACACACATTCCAGTGGTACAGAACATTTTACTGTAGGTGTAGGGACAAATAATCTTCTACCGGTATCCAAAGTCATTTTTGTACAGAGTTGAACTGGACTTCTGTCCAAACTCATTGTTTCACCAGAGCCATTTCCCTGTAATCATCATTATAACAGAAAGTTGTTTCACAAGGGACCCGGTTTCCCAGAACCTTCGTAGGATCACCGTTAAATTAAATCAGCTGTTTTCCAAAAATATCTGAAGGCTAAATTCATCATTAGAACCTTCGTAGGATCACCGTTAAATTAAATCAGCTGTTTTCCAAAAATATCTGAAGGCTAAATTCATCATTAGAACCTTCGTAGGATCACCGTTAAATTAAATCACTCAGCTGTTTCCCAAAACCATCGTTATTAATGTTGCAATTGAAAACGCTTGTAATCTAACACCTGCCTCAAGCTTCGGACACACCGACAGCAAATTTGCGCAAAACAGTACACAGCATCAGCTGGATGTGTGCAACAAAAGTTCAACATTTACATTCTGCTACCATTTCTGTCAAGCCGTCTACGCATACAGTTTGACGCATACGTTTGATAAATCCAAACGCACTGCAACTGCCTCTGCAACGCAATGCTGCAAGGCAAACTCAGCGTTTCATTGGAAATGAATGTAATTCTGGTGTACCGAAATGTAATGATGCGGGTGTGATCGAAGCGTCAGACCACTTGTAGAACAGCTAACCCACTGGGCACACACTGGTTGAATCAACGTTGTTTCCGTGGCATTTTCAATTAAATTACATTGAACCAATGTGGAATAGACGTTGGATTTAACGTCTGTGCCCAGTGGTAAGTACGTCGTTAGATGCTTCTTTGCTTTCCCACGTCACTTTATACACAAAAGATCTCTGCTAAACGTAGAATCACGTGGTTTATCTGTCTCTCTGTGACCTTCTGAATCAAAGTTGTAATTGTTACAAACAAGCGCAGTATAAAAAAATATGCTTAAAACGGAGATGACTTCATTAAAACATAAACACAATGCGCAATGATGTGCAAATCAGTGATTTAGTGCATTTTTATTGGGTAAGCATTAGAACAGGAATTTTCAATATTTGCAACCATAGGTGGTCATATCTCACTAGGAGATGATCTGACGTCAGTATTGTGAAATAATTATAATGTTGAGGTAAGATTAGAATGGAGAAACCTGGTCTGAGAGCAGCGCACCCTTTCTTTCGATCCTAACAATATAGAGACATGTTCCAACCACACCACTTAGCGATCATTTATCTCTGCGTGGTGTTTTGTGAAGCGCATGTTACATATTTGGCCGTTTTAGGAAAGACGCATTGTTAAAGAATTGTAAGCCTAAAGTCCATCACTATCGGCAAACCGGACTCAGAGGTATTTCTCTGTAATCCTCATTATAAAAGCAAGATGTATCCATCCCATAGTTTTACTGGACAGCTAAAGACAAGGCAAGAGGTATCCATCCCATAGAAAAGTCAAAGTCAGCTTTAATAATTGTTTATTTGCATAATGAATTGTTTATTTGCAATAAAACATTTATGAGATCTCATAAAGCAACTAAATATAACATTTTATATAAAAGCTCCATTCTTCCACTGACAGACAAACATACACCAGCTACTTAAACAGCTGGCCGTCCTGGTCAGAATACAGAACAGACTGAACATAAAGACCTCATCTTAATAGTTTAATCAGTGTATCAATTGTGTATAGTATAGATGCAGTTTAGGAGTCTTGTCATGTCTCTGGATTTGGGATTAAGACTGTCTGTTGGCGCTCAGACTATATTCTCTCCACATCTTTACACACACACACACACACACACACACACACACACACACACACACACACACACACACACACACACACACACACACACACACACACACACACACACACACACACACACACACACACACACACACACACACACACACACACACACACACACACACACACACACACACAGTACACACAAGCTTGGAGCAGAAATCCCCACCACCACCAAGATCTCTGTTGCCATCAGATATCCCTGAATACCACTTCTCTGTCAGCGGTCCAGCCCTGATACCTTAATAAAACTACCCAGAAAAGACAACCTATGAACGTTTAGACATACAGTGGGGCAAAAAAGTATTTAGTCAGCCACCAATTGTGTAAGTTCTCCCACTTATAAAGATGAGAGAGGCCTGTAATTTTCATCATAGGTACACTTCAACTATGACAGACCAAATGATGAAAAAAAATCCAGAAAATCACATTGTAGGATTTTTATTGAATTTATTTGCAAATTATGGTGGAAAATAAGTATTTGTTCACCTACAAACAAGCAAGATTTCTGGCTCTCACAGACCTGTAACTTCTTCTTTAAGAGGCTCCTCTGTCATCCACTCGTTACCTGTGTTAATGGCACCTGTTTGAACTTGTTATCAGTATAAAAGACACCTGTCCACAACCTCAAACAGTCACACTCCAAACTCCACTATGACCAAGACCAAAGAGCTGTCAAAGGACACCAGAAACAAAATTGTAGACCTGCACCAGGCTGGGAAGACTGAATCTGCAATAGGTAAGCAGCTTGGTTTGAAGAAATCAACTGTGGGAGCAATTATTAGGAAATGGAAGACATACAAGACCACTGATAATCTCCCTCAATCTGGGGCTCCATGCAAGATCTCACCCCGTGGGGTCAAAATGATCACAAGAACGGTGAGCAAAAATCCCAGAACCACACAGGGGGACCTAGTGAATGACCTGCAGAGAGCTGGGACCAAAGTAACAAAGACTACCATCAGTAACACTCTACCAGTACATGTCCAGGCCCATCTGAAGTTTGCTAGAGAGCATTTGGATGATCCAGAAGAGGATTGGGAGAATGTCATATGGTCAGATGAAACCAAAATATAACTTTTTGGTAAAAACTCAACTCGTTGTGTTTGGAGGACAAAGAATGCTGAGTTGCATCCAAAGAACACCATACCTACCGTGAAGCATGGGGGTGGAAACATCATGCTTTGGGGCTGTTTTTCTGCAAAGGGACCAGGACGACTGATCCGTGTAAAGGAAAGAATGAATGGGGCCATGTATCGTGAGATTTTGAGTGAAAACCTCCTTCCATCAGTAAGGGCATTGAAGATGAAACGTGGCTGGGTCTTTCAGCATGACAATGATCCCAAACACACCGCCCGGGCAACGAAGGAGTGGCTTCGTAAGAAGCATTTCAAGGTCCTGGAGTGGCCTAGCCAGTCTCCAGATCTCAACCCCATAGAAAATCTTTGGAGGGAGTTGAAAGTCCGTGTTTCCCAGCAACAGCCCCAAAACATCACTGCTTTAGAGGAGATCTGCATGGAGGAATGGGCCAAAATACCAGCAACAGTGTGTCAAAACCTTGAGAAGACTTACAGAAAACGTTTGACCTCTGTCATTGCCAACAAAGGGTATATAACAAAGTATTGAGATAAACTTTTGTTATTGACCAAATGCTTATTTTCCACCATAATTTGCAAATAAATTCATTAAAAATCCTACAATGTGGTTTTCTGGATTTTTTTCTTCTCATTTTTTTCTGTCATAGTTGAAGTGTACCTATGATGGAAATGACAGGCCTCGCTCATCTTTTTAAGTGGGAGAACTTGCACAATTGGTGGCTGACTAACGACTTTTTTGCCCCACTGTAACTAAAGGGATTTTTTAAAATGGATTTGTGGCATGTATCGTTGTACGAATCTGTTTGATTGGGATTGTCCTTTCAGAAATAGAATACAGTTGGCTGGTTGTGTATCGGCATTGGGAGAGAGGGAGGGAGGGAGGGAGGTATAGCATTACCTCAGCGATGACATTTCAACCCTTTTGTTATGAGGAGAAGATAAAAGTGGATGGAAGTGTGAATGGAGCGCTGGGTTTTTATGAAAGTGAGACACCACTTGGACGCGAGAAGAAAGAGAATGGCTGGTCAGTAGGTTGGATTGATTAAATAAACACACAGAGAGGCACACACACACACACACTTCAAAAGGAACACTTCACCAGATCGAACAAATGACTGGAACTCCGGATGCTACCAGGATTCAGTTAACCCCCTGACTTCTGGGGACACAAAAGTTTATTCTATAGAACTGTCTTCTATAGAACTGTCTTCTATAGAACTGTCTTCTATAGAACTTTCTTCTATAGAAGCAACACTGGATGTTAGTTTTGTCCAAATCAAGGCTCCTCTTCTTCTCCCTTCTTTTCTCCCTCTTTTCATCTCTCGCTTTCATTCAATACAAACAGGAAAAACATCATTCACATCCCATCTCGTTCCAATGGCCGAGCCACAATGGTTGAGAAACTGCTGTTAAGACAGAATGGAGAGAAAACAATCTGCCGTTTTTTTTAAAAGTCCATGGTCCCCCTCTGAAATCACAGAGTGTGAATGAGCCACGCTTTGAATGAAATCCCATTAAGAACAACCTGAGACACACTAAGGTCTAACCATGGTCATCTTAACGCTTTGAATGAAATCCCATTAAGAACAACCTGAGACACACTAAGGTCTAACCATGGTCATCTTAACGCTTTGAATGAAATCCCATTAAGAACAACCTGAGACACACTAAGGTCTAACCATGGTCATCTTAACGCTTTGAATGAAATCCCATTAAGAACAACCTGAGACACACTAAGGTCTAACCATGGTCATCTTAACGCTTTGAATGAAATCCCATTAAGAACAACCTGAGACACACTAAGGTCTAACCATGGTCATCTTAACGCTTTGAATGAAATCCCATTAAGAACAACCTGAGACACACTAAGGTCTAACCATGGTCATCTTAACGCTTTGAATGAAATCCCATTAAGAACAACCTGAGACACACTAAGGTCTAACCATGGTCATCTTAACGCTTTGAATGAAATCCCATTAAGAACAACCTGAGACACACTAAAAACCATGAAATCCCATTAAGAACTCTGAGACGTTTAAGGAATGGTCATCTTAACGCTTTGAATGAAATCCCATTAAGAACAACAGGTCTGAGATTACTAATCTCCTTCATCTCCTTCTTTATCACCCCAAAATGTCCGCCCAGTGATAACACACATCCATCTGCTAAGCATCACTTGGTCTGCAGCTAACATACAAATGTGGCTCTAGTCTAGTTTGACCTCACAGATGTCATTTCAAGACAGCCGATATGGAGCACTTGGTCCAGCAGTCAAGTCTACAAAGTGGGGATAACTGTTCAAATGGCCACCCTATAACACATCTGGTATCTCGCTCACAGTTGTAGCACCTTGTCCCCTGTCTCATAATAACCAGAAACCTCTGGAGGTGGTCAGCAGAGAGAAGGTCGAGGGCATCTCAGTAAAACAGGTAAAGAGTCAAAAGGCTGTCTGGTAGAGTGGAGACTTTCAATTGTTAGTCTCTTTTTCTCTATTATTTGTTTTTTGAACCTCTGAGGTCTAACCTCTCTTAACGCTTTGTCTCTCTCTGGTCTCATCTTCTTTGAATGAAATCCCATCTGAACAACCTGAGACACACTAAGGTCTAACCATGGTCATCTTAACGCTTTGAATGAAATCCCATTAAGAACAACCTGAGACACACTAAGGTCTAACCATCTCATCTTCTCTCTAGTCTAGAATGAGACACAGTCTACAAAGTGGGGATCTAAATGACACCTCATCTCTCTCTCTCTCTCTCTCTCTCTCTCTCTCTCTCTCTCTCTCTCTCTCTCTCTCTAACGTCTTGAATGAAATCTCATCTAAGAACAACTCTCTCTCTAAGGTCTCTCTGGTCATCTTAACGCTTTGAATCTCTCTCTCTGAACAACTCTCTCTCTAAGGTCTCTCTCTCTCTCTGTCACCTCTCTGTCTCTAAAAACTCTCTCTGTCTCTCTCTCTCTCTCTCTCTCTCTCTCTCTCTCTCTCTCTTTCTCTCTCTCTCAAAATGTCTCTCAGTGATCTCTCTCTCATCCATCTGCTCTCACTCTCTCTCTCTCTCTCTAGTCTCTTTCTCCTCTCTCTGTCTCTCTGACAGCCTCTCTCTCTCTCTGCAGTCTCTCTGTCTCTCTGTTCTCTCTCTCTCTCTCTCTCTCTCTCTCTCTCTCTCTCTGTCTCACCTTGTCCCTCTCTCTCATCTCTCAGAAACTCTCTCTCTCTCTCTCTCTCTCTCTCTCTCTCTGTCTCTGTCTCTCTCTCTCTCTCTCTCTCTCTCTCTCTGTCTCTCTCTCTCTCTCTCTCTCTCTCTCTCTCTCTCTCTCTCTCTCTCTCTCTCTCTCTCTCTCTCTCTCTCTCTCTCTCTCTCTCTCTCTCTCTCTCTCTCTCTCTCTCTCTCTCTCTCTCTCTCTCTCTCTCTCTCTCTCTCTCTCTCTCTCTCTCTCTCTCTCTCTCTCTCTCTCTCTCTCTCTCTCTCTCTCTCTCTCTCTCTCTCTGTCTCTCTCTCTCTCTCTCTCTCTCTCTCTCTCTCTCTCTCTCTCTCTCTCTCTCTCTCTCTCTCTCTCTCTCTCTCTCTCTCTCTCTCTCTCTCTCTCTCTCTCTCTCTCTCTCTCTCTCTCTCTCTCTCTCTCTCTCTCTCTCTCTCTCTCTCTCTCTCTCTCTCTCTCTCTCTCTCTCTCTCTCTCTCTCTCTCTCTCTCTCTCTCTCTCTCTCTCTCTCTCTCTCTCTCTCTCTCTCTCTCTCTCTCTCTCTCTCTCTCTCTCTCTCTCTCTCTCTCTCTCTCTCTCTCTCTCTCTCTCTCTCTCTCTCTCTCTCTCTCTCTCTCTCTCTCTCTCTCTCTGTCTCTCTCTCTCTCTCTCTCTCTCTCTCTCTCTCTCTCTCTCTCTCTCTCTCTCTCTCTCTCTCTCTCTCTCTCTCTCTCTCTCTCTCTCTCTCTCTCTCTCTCTCTCTCTCTCTCTCTCTCTCTCTCTCTCTCTCTCTCTCTCTCTCTCTCTCTCTCTCTCTCTCTCTCTCTCTCTCTCTCTCTCTCTCTCTCTCTCTCTCTCTCTCTCTCTCTCTCTCTCTCTCTCTCTCTCTCTCTCTCTCTCTCTCTCTCTCTCTCTCTCTCTCTCTCTCTCTCTCTCTCTCTCTCTCTCTCTCTCTCTCTCTCTCTCTCTCTCTCTCTCTCTCTCTCTCTCTCTCTCTCTCTCTCTCTCTCTCTCTCTCTCTCTCTCTCTCTCTCTCTCTCTCTCTCTCTCTCTCTCTCTCTCTCTCATCTATAAATCACATACACACAGCTCTGTTGTTCACTGCGGAGTGTCTCTCTCTTCCCCGACAGCTCTTCTCGGTCTTATCACTAGGCCCATCTTAGAGCCCTCTCAGATCTGTGTTTCATCGCTGACAGACCCCCATGCCCATAATCACTCTGTGTGATGGTAAACTTGTCACTCTGACACACACAGAAAAAACACACAAACTCGCGTGCATAGACACACACACACACACACACACACACACACACACACACACACACACACACACACACACACACACACACACACACACACACACACACACACACACACACACACACACACACACACACACACACACACACACACACACACACACACACACACACACGTGCTCAGAACCCCCCCAACGCTGGGTGAGTGATAGGCGATAACTTTCCAAGGAATGGAGGAGATGGTGGAAAAAGAGTTGAAAACGACTCTCTTCTTTAGACCCCCGTGGCTGTAAACATGATGAGTAGATTAGAGTTATGGGTCCACTTAGCTGGAGCGCAGGGTCAATATGTGTTAGACACTCCCAGAGAAAGTGTTTGTGGGGCTTTACAGCTATCCATCAATGTATTAGTCTCTGATTAGATGATTTACTTTCAGTTCATTCCTTGGTGTTTTAACCAGGTGTTTCTGATGGGTTTGAACCCTCGAAATAAGTTTGATTGATTTCCAAGTCATAGACAAATTAGATTTTAATTTCGACTCCAGGCTGATGTTTACATAAGATGTTCAGAAAAGAAACATAAGAGGAAATCAGTTCCATGGGAAGTCCCATTTTACAGCAGGACTAAACATTTTAAACAAGTGAGATGCTGCAATCTATCCACTGAATCTCTACAGATGCTCTGTTGCACCAAGATTTGGCTTACAGCTGAAACTAGCGTTTTAGCAACTCTGAAATCTTAATAAATCTCAAAACCCCCAGTGTATATCCAATCTACAACTGGTATTGTATCTCTAGATAATGTGTTTTATCTGACCTACAGAACCAGTACGTCAACGTATTGCATTGTCACCATGTTCAAAGAAAAACTAGTTGAATGAAGATTAATGGATTGTGGAGGAATGGTGGGTTCCACAGAGCTTTTGCCTGTAGGTTTCTCCAGTTTTTTCCACTAAACAAACAGTGATGTGGGAGGATACATGTCAAGCCCATAGAGCACTCAAGTCTGTGTTATAATGGGCTGTCTGTGCCCTTCAAGACAGGCATAAAAGATCTTCATCTAATTGCACACACACACAGGCAAACACACACACACACACACAGCAATACACACACACACACACACACACACACACACACACACACACACACACACACACACACACACACACACACACACACACACACACACACACACACACACACACACACACACACACACACACACACACACACACACACACACACGACTCCACGCACACGCACACGCACACGCACACGCACAAAACATCCCTCAGCACTCCATAATTGATATGAACTGTTTCCTGAGGAATATGACAATAAGAGGAAATGGATAGTCCTTATGGGAAGACCCATTCATATTTATACAGCAGTTAACAGGGCAGCACAGACATGTCCCTGAGTGTTTAAACAAGTGAAGCAGCAATCTATCCACTGAATCTCTATCGCTAAAAGCCTTGAATGGTGTTGTTGTTGTGAGGTTTGAGAGAGTTAAAGTGGAACTGAGCGTTTTAGCAACATGAAATCTTAATATAATCTGTTGATATACACCCCCAGTGTATATCTGTATCTACGTACTGGTATTGTATCTCTAGATAATGTGTTTTATCTGACCTACAGAACCAGTACGTCAACGTATTGCATTGTCACCATGTTCAAAGAAAAAACTAGTTGAATGAACGTAACTTAATGGATTGTGGATGGTTTATGGTGGGTTCCACAGAGCTTTTGCCTGTAGGTTTCTCCTATGTTTTTTCCATCCTTCACCTCTCAGTCTCCCAGTATGGCCTGGCTCGACAAATACACCCTCCTCTAGCCTCAAGTCTCGCTGGGAGTAATGGGCTGTCTGTGCCCTTCAAGACAGGCATGAAAGATGGACTCTCACACACACACGCATGTGCACACACACACAGGCAAACACACACACACACACACACACACACACACACACACACACACACACACACACACACACACACACACACACACACACACACACACACACACACACACACACACACACACACACACACACACACACACACACACACACACACACACACACACACACACACACACACACACACACACACACACACACACACAGGCGTGCTCTGTGCATCTGGACCAGAGCAAGGTCTCCTCCTCTCACCCTTTGCCTGATGTATAGAGACGTGAGGAACCATGTTGTTTTAGCTGTACATCATTACTGTGTCGTTTAAAATCATTGCCTGAGATGTAAACCTGTATCAAATCAAATCAAATGTTATTGGTCACATACACATGGTTAGCAGATGTTATTGGTCACATACACATGGTTAGCAGATGTTATTGGTCACATACACATGGTTAGCAGATGTTATTGGTCACATACACATGGTTAGCCGATGTTATTGTGAGTGTAGTGAAATGCTTGTGCTTCTAGATCCGACAGTGCAGCAATATCTAACAAGTAATCTAACAATTCCACAACAACTACCTAATACACACAAATCTAAGTAAAGGAATATGAATATATACATATAAATATGTGGATGAGCAACGACAGAGCGGCATCGGCAACATGCAATAGATAGTATAGAATACAGTGTATACATATGAGATGAGTAATGCAAGATATGTAAACATTATTACAGTGTCATTATTAAAGTGACTAATGATCTGTTTATTAAAGTGGCCAATGATGTCAAGTCTTTATGAAGGCAGCAGCCTGCATCCTTGACCCGAGCAATCATTTTTATGGATCGTTTCAAATCCCGGTTTCGCTGTTTTGGCTAAAACCGTGATAAACCTGTATCGGTGACCCAAGGAATCAGTTTTATGGATCGAGTCTAGATAGCTGAGCTGTTTGGACTAAAACTGTCATTGTATCAATGACCCAAGCAATCGGTTTTATGGATGAACCCAGTCTAGGTTTAGTTGTTTTGGTCTAAAACGATCACCTCCAATGTGTGGGAACATGAAGGCCGGTATTAAAACAGGGTTGTGTGTTTGGTTTTGAAGGACATTACGAGAGGAAGGTGTCATACGTCATTAAGTTTGACCGCTAAAAGTTTGACCACATAAAATGGACACTTAAATAATGCATAAAACACCATGTTGTATGTTAGCGAGGGCAGTGAGAAGACGGTGAGAAGGAGCGGACCCTGACCATAGTGTTTGAGAGAGAAAGAGACCCTCACAACTCTTCTGTTGAGTGACACTTTAACAAGAAAGCCTAAAAACAACATATAAAGGCTCTAACATGAAATCATCCCAACACATACAACTCTAAACCATCTACAGCAGGGCATTAGCATTTGGATTTCCACAAAGTAGACCTCTGTGACGTACGACAAGCAGACATGATGGACACGAGGTCGTGGACACGGTCAAAACCCACCAGACCCCGGCTCGTAAAAAACAACTCGGGTAGTGGAGGACGCACACACACACATTATAGTGCTGGGGCTTAAGGAGGGAGAAGGAGAATAGAGAAGTCTTTGGCTGTGTGAGTTTAGAATCTTTAGTGGCAGGAAGAGCAGTGCTGTCCAGGGGGCTACCGAACCTCAGCACCATTTTACTGCTGGCCTGTAAACCCCTCATTATCTCTGAGCCCGGTGGGTTACATATACAACTTCATTTAAACAGGAGAGAGCCTGGGCTGGGGGGTATGGGTGCTGGTGCACTCCTCTCTGACTCATAGTAAAATGACACCCTTGATTTTCGACAGGTTTACAACTCCCCCTTGAAAACAGACAGCCTTTCGCTTCCTCAGAGGAGAGGAGAGGATTTCTGTTTATCCAAATGGGAATTCCAGGTCTTAGTGACCCGGAACAAGTGGGATCAACGCTTCCTTGCTTCCCTACCTCAACCCAATGCCTGGACAAGAGAGGGAGGGGCGGGGGAGAAAGGTGGGAGAGAAAGAAAGAGAGAGAGGGGAGGGTAGAGAGAGGGAAGGAGTAAGTAGGGAGAGAGGGGGGGGTGAGAGAGAGACTGAGGGGCTCCATCCCATGTGTGTACCTGACACACATCGTTGCACAGCATTCTGGGCCTGTCACTCGTCCTGCTTGCCCCGCTGACTGCAGTCAAGAATCCTGCCAATTAGATGGAGCAGGAATTTCCCATAAAGCCTGTTTATTTGTGTAAACAGATCTGCCTCCTGCGCCAGCCTGACGGCCGAGGATGTTGTTTCTATCGTAATATGAGGAGATGAATCTTTCAAATCTTAGAAAATTAATAATTAAATGTCAACAGCCTGCAGTCATAAAATGCAAATATACCTTGATTCGTTCCATCATTTTCTTTATTGGGCCAAATCCTACATTTCTCAGCACCTTCTCATGGGAAAATGAACTAGTTTAACCCCAAATGTGTTTACGTTCCCTGGTCAGCACCACTAGACACCTTTCATCACTTCTCTGTTGTCTCTACGTTCTTTTCCTTTTCATGTTCAGGGACAGCATCTACTCTTACTACAGAACATTATGTGGGGCCAGTCAGGGAAAACATAGGGACCTTTTTAATGTAATGTTGTAACAGTAAGGAGTCTTAATGGAGGTGTTATCAGGATGATCCAGACGTGATATTCTGCAGCACCGGGGGTAGTTTAAAACCGCATGCAGCTCACAGTCACTTAGTGGACTTATCCACACACTCCTCATTTATCAATCTTTCATTCAGGCCCCAACAACGCCAGGAATATTCCCTCAGCAATAGAGGACTACCACTCCAATTGTCATGGTAATGATTCTAACCATTTTAAATCATTCATCTTTTAGAAGATCTTCCAATTAAAAGAGAAAGGTTCACATTCACTTGACACCGAACACTGTGCAACATTGGAACATGTTAATTGTTTTAATTCAGAGATGCACTGTACTTACCATGTTGTCCTGTCCCCGTTCTCTCTACAGACGTTTATTCCATTACATTACAGTTTATTCCAATACATCGCCCTGGGCGCAGGTATAGGGCACCCCAAGGCAAGAAAAACACAACAAGACAATCATTTGTGCCAGGTGTGATATCTCTCCAAAAAAAGCTTGGGCTAATGGTCCTATCGACCCAGAAAGGCCAGCATGAAGGTCTCTTTTTATTAGCATTTAACTGTTATGGAAGTTGTACTGTCAATTTGTTTTGTATTTAAACACCACTTTATACCTGTACATGACACTGCAACAACATTTCCCCATGGAGACAATAATGTCAGTAAGGTACAGTGTCAATGCCAGGGATTAGAAGTTCCTTATGAACAGTGAAGTCCAGACATTATGGAGTAACAGAACCATTATAACAGACATTATGGAGTAACAGAACCATTATAACAGACATTATGGAGTAACAGAACCATTATAACAGACATTATGGAGTAACAGAACCATTATAACAGACATTATGGAGTAACAGAACCATTATAACCAGAATTATAACAGACATTATGGAGTAACAGAACCATTATAACCAGAACCATTATAACAGACATTATGGAGTAACAGAACCATTATAACAGACATTATGGAGTAACAGAACCATTATAACAGACATTAGTAACAGAACCATTATAACAGACATTATGGAGTAACAGAACAGACATTATGGAGTAACAGAATTATAACAGACATTATGGAGTAACAGAACCATTATAACAGACATTATGGAGTAACAGAACCATTATAACAGACATTATTATAACAGACATTATGGAGTAACAGAACCATTATAACAGACATTATGGAGTAACAGAACCATTATAACAGACATTATGGAGTAACAGAACCATTATAACAGACATTATGGAGTAACAGAACCATTATAACAGACATTATGGAGTAACAGAACCATTATAACAGACATTATGGAGTAACAGAACCATTATAACAGACATTATGGAGTAACAGAACCATTATAACAGACATTATGGAGAACCATTATAACAGACATTATGGAGTAACAGAACCATTATAACAGACATTATGGAGTAACAGAACCATTATAACAGACATTATGGAGTAACAGAACCATTATAACAGACATTATGGAGTAACAGAACCATTATAACAGATTATGGAGTAACAGAACCATTATAACAGACATTATGGAGTAACAGAACCATTATAACAGACATTATGGAGTAACAGAACCATTATAACAGACATTATGGAGTAACAGAACCATTATAACAGACATTATGGAGTAACAGAACCATTATAACAGACATTATGGAGTAACAGAACCATTATAACCATTATAGTAACAGACAGACATTATGGAGTAACAGAACCATTATAACAGACATTTATAACAGAACCATTATAACAGACATTATGGAGTAACAGAACCATTATAACAGACATTATGGATAACAGAACCATTATAACAGACATTATGGAGTAACAGAACCATTATAACAGACATTATGGAGTAACAGAACCATTATAACAGACATTATGGAGTAACAGAACCATTATAACAGACATTATGGAGTAACAGAACCATTATAACAGACATTATGGAGTAACAGAACCATTATAACAGACATTATGGAGTAACAGAACCATTATAACAGACATTATGGAGTAACAGAACCATTATAACAGACATTATGGAGTAACAGAACCATTATAACAGACATTATGGAGTAACAGAATGGAGTAACAGAACCATTATAACAGACATTATGGAGTAACAGAACCATTATAACAGACATTTAGTAACAGAACCATTATAACAGACATTATGGAGTAACAGAACCATTATAACAGACATTATGGAGTAACAGAACCATTATAACAGACATTATGGAGTAACAGAACCATTATAACAGACATTATGGAGTAACAGAACCATTATAACAGACATTATGGAGTAACAGAACCATTATAACAGACATTATGGAGTAACAGAACCATTATAACAGACATTATGGAGTAACAGAACCATTATAACAGACATTATGGAGTAACAGAACCATTATAACAGACATTATGGATAACAGAACCATTATAACAGACATTATGGAGTAACAGAACCATTATAACAGACATTATGGAGTAACAGAACCATTATAACAGACATTATGGAGTAACAGAACCATTATAACAGACATTATGGAGTAACAGAACCATTATAACAGACATTATGGAGTAACAGAACCATTATAACAGACATTATGGAGAACCATTATAACAGAACCATTATAACAGACATTATGGAGTAACAGAACCATTATAACAGACATTATGGAGTAACAGAACCATTATAACAGACATTATGGAGTAACAGAACCATTATAACAGACATTATGGAGTAACAGAACCATTATAACAGACATTATGGAGTAACAGAACCATTATAACAGACATTATGGACCATTATAACAGACAACAGAACCGTTATAACAGACATTATGGAGTAACAGAACCATTATAACAGACATTATGGAGTAACAGAACCGTTATAGGAATAACAATACAGTCTCAATGACAGTGTTTCCACACCCTTCTTTCCAGGCCTTGTAGGAATGCCAGGGTTCACTCTATGGTAGAGGTGATGAGTGATGGGTGTTTACAAGGGCATGTGTGTGTCTGTGTATCTGCGTCAGTGTGTGTGTGTGAGTGTGTGTGTGTGTGTGGCGAATAGCCATTTCAGCAGTCTGGCTATTTTATCACCTCCCATGCAGTGCTGATGGTAAATCCATCAGTGTCTCTCAGTAGAAACTACAGCCTGCAGGCTGTTTATTGTCTTAGAAAAATCACATGAGCAAGTAAGCAGCCAGTGGCATCCGTCCACCAAATGGACATCTAGCATGGAACCATATCTTCCTGACAGCTTCCAGATGATCTGATGAGACGTTGGGTATTGGTCCAGATGAGAGCTGTGGCACTGTTCATCGGGCAGACATCTTTACCAGATTTCGTCGTCATGTAACCTTTCAAGGTAATACCTCTTCACTTGTTTTTCAGAAACAATCCTGTCTAATCCTAATACCAGATTAGTGAATATTTGAACAGTAACCGTCAGTGTTGTAACATACAGATGAGATGGGAGACAGAGATAGATGAGGCAATAGATACATTGACCAATAATCTCCAGGCATAGGGGTGTTCTCGTTTGGGTCTTCCGTCCTCTCTCCTCCGTGACCCGGAAACTGATATGTGGTCGAGGATTGTTATTTCATTGGTCGGCAAACGAAGGAGTGTCCTCGCCTCCTCGTTTGCCTCCTTTAGGCGAGGAAGCACAAGTGTATCCTACCACAGAAACGTTTTCATATCTCCTACACTCCCTGTGAATCAGCTGTTGTATTGGACATCTAGCATGGAACCATAGGCTGTTGTATTGGACATCTAGCATGGAACCATAGGCTGTTGTATTGGACATCTAGCATGGAACCATAGGCTGTTGTATTGGACATCTAGCATGGAACCATAGGCTGTTGTATTGGACATCTAGCATGGAACCATAGGCTGTTGTATTGGACATCTAGCATGGAACCATAGGCTGTTGTATTGGACATCTAGCATGGAACCATAGGCTGTTGTATTGACATCTAGCATGGAACCATTGGACATCTAGCATGGAACCATAGGCTGTTGTATTGGACATCTAGCATGGAACCATAGGCTGTTGTATTGGACATCTAGCATGGAACCATAGGCTGTTGTATTGGACATCTAGCATGGAACCATAGGCTGTTGTATTGGACATCTAGCATGGAACCATAGGCTGTTGTATTATTGGAACCATCTATTGGACATCTAGCATGGAACCATAGGCTGTTGTATTGGACATCTAGCATGGAACCATAGGCTGTTGTATTGGACATCTAGCATGGAACCATAGGCTGTTGTATTGGACATCTAGCATGGAACCATAGGCTGTTGTATTGGACATCTAGCATGGAACCATAGGCTGTTGTATTGGACATCTAGCATGGAACCATGGCTTCCTGACATTAGCAGATCTGATGAAACGGTGGGTATTTGGTCCGGATGAGAACTGTGGCTCCCATCCGGACGATGCTCATGTGTAAAAACAATATGGTACTTATCATTTTATCTAAAAAATGTCTTGCACACAGCTAACTTAATTTGTTTTGAGCACATTTATTTTGGGACCCACTCCTGTAAACAGGTTTTGCCTAATGACGTGCGAGTGGAGAAAGACCGTCTCATTTCAAGCAAGCGGATTTCCATCCACGTTCACTCTCCTCGCCGACTCTAATCAATTAGCTTTGACCTTTTTCAAAAGGAGGCGAGAGAGGATGGAGGAGCGAGAGGACGCAGGAGGAGAGCAAATCTAATTGATAAAAGGACATAGTTTGAGGTCTAAGTCAACACCTCATTTCCTCTTCCTGGTGACCTCTGGTGACCTTTGAGGGCGTGGTCAACCCTTGTTTATTACCCTTCATTACACATGGAGCTCTTAGTGACTCTCCTGGGTCTCTCTCCCCACTGAAGGCCCTCCCTGTGGACTAGG
This sequence comes from Oncorhynchus gorbuscha, assembly GCF_021184085.1. Classification (NCBI taxonomy): domain Eukaryota; kingdom Metazoa; phylum Chordata; class Actinopteri; order Salmoniformes; family Salmonidae; genus Oncorhynchus; species Oncorhynchus gorbuscha. The sequence continues at coordinate 47,946 of NW_025745137.1, forward strand.
AGAGGTCAAACCTCCTGGTCCACCTCTCCTAATGGATGGAGCTCCCTGGAGCTGCCAATCATAAGCTATTAAAAGACATGTCTGAGCCAATAGATGCTTGATATCTGTCTGAACCACTCAATATGCTTTATTGCTCCCCTCTGGGTTTCGATTGGAATGTTCTGAGTGCTAATTGGAATGGTGGCTGGGATCCATGATGTCCTAATTACATCAGGAGCCAAGAGGTACCTACCAGAGTCATCTCTATCTATATCTTAGTCTCTGGTATATACTGAAGTCTGGGAATATGGGGGATGTGTAGTCTCTGGTATATACTGTAGTATGGGGATATGGGGGATGTCTAGTCTCTGGTATATACTGTAGTCTGGGGATATGGGTGATGTGTAGTCTCTGGTATATACTGTAGTCTGGGGATATGGGTGATGTGCAGTCTCTGGTATATACTGTAGTCTGGGGATATGGGGAATGTGTAGTCTCTGGTATATTCTATAGTCTGAGGATGTGAGGATGCGTAGGTTTTGGTATATACTGTAGTCTGGGGATATGGGGAATGCCTGGTCTCTGGTATATACTGTAGTCTGGGGATATGTGGGATGTGTAGTCTCTGGTATATACTATAGTCTGGTAATATGGGGGATGTGTAGTGTCTGGTATATACTGTAGTCTGGAGATTTGGGGATGTGTAGTGTCTGGTAAATACTGTAGTCTGGGATTTGGGGGATGTGTAGTGTCTGGTAAATACTGTAGTCTGGGGATTTGGGGGATGTGTAGTGTCTGGTAAAAAACTGTAATCTGGGGATTTGGGGGATGTGTAGTGTCTGGTAAATACTGTAGTCTGGGGATTTGGGGGATGTGTAGTGTCTGGTAAATACTGTAGTCTGGGGATTTGGGGATGTGTAGTGTCTGGTAAGTACTGTAGTCTGGGGATATGGGGGATGCCTGGTCTCTGGTATATACTGTAGTCTGGGGATATGTGGGATGTGTAGTCTCTGGTATATACTATAGTCTGGTAATATGGGGGATGTGTAATCTCTGGTATATGCTGTAGTCTGTTGATATGGGGATGTGTAGTCTCTGGTATATACAGAAGTATGGGTATATGAGGATGTGTATGTGTTGGTATATAATGTAGTCTGGGGATATGGGGATGTGTAGGTTTAGGTATATAATGTAGTCTGTTGATATGGGGATGTGTATTCTCTGGTATATACTGTAGTCTGGGGATATGGGGATGTGTAGTCTCTGGTATATACTGTAGTCTGGGGATATGGGGGATGTGTAGTCTCTGCTATATACTGTGGTATGGGAATATGGGGGATGTGTAGTCTCTGCTATATACTGTGGTATGGGGATATGGGGGATGTGTAGTCTCTGCTATATACTGTGGTATGGGGATATGGGGGATGTGTAGTCTCTGCTATATACTGTGGTATGGGGATATGGGGGATGTGTAGTCTCTGCTATATACTGTGGTATGGGGATGGGCAGGACAGAGTATGTGTAGTCTCTGGTATATACTGTAGTCTGGGGATATGAGGGATGTGTAGGCTCTGGTATATAATGCAGTCTGGGGATATGGGAATGTGTAGTTTCTGGCTGTAGTCTGGGGATTTGGGGATATAAAACTGTAGTCTGGGGATTTGGGGATAGTGTCTGGTAAAAAACTGTGTCTGGGGATTTGGGGGAGTAGTGTCTGGTAAATACTGTAGTCTGGGGATTTGGGGATGTGTAGTGTCTGGTAAATACTGTAGTCTGGGGATTTGGGGATGTGTAGTGTCTGGTAAATACTGTAGTCTGGGGATATGGGGATGTGTAGTGTCTGGTAAATACTGTAGTCTGGGGGGGATGTGTAGTGTCTGGTAAATACTGTAGTCTGGAGATTTGGGGATATGTATTCTCTGGTATATACTGTAGTCTGGGGATATGAGGGATGTGTAGGCTCTGGTATATAATGCAGTCTGGGGATATGGGAATGTGTAGTTTCTGGTAAATACTGTAGTTGTTATGCCAGTGAATGAGGACCCAAAAGCGACTTAACAGAAACAGAGTTTATTCCAGTCTTAACAAAAAACGATAAATCCTGAATTCTTTCACTGGTAATGTCCAAACAGGAATAACTGAAATCCTCTAGTCAGTAGAGGGGAACAACAGGAGATGCGACCACAGACTGCAGGTGGTTGGGCAGGCCGTAACTGATAGAGACACCTGCTCACACGCAGCATCTGAAGAAGGCAAAAACACGACAGGACGGAACAAGGACACAGTACAGCAAACAAGGATCCGACAAGGACAGAAGCGGAAACAGAGGGAGAAATAGGGACTCTAAATCAGAGGACAAAATAGTCTGAAAGAGGGAGGTAGTTAGGAGAATGAGGAACAGCTGGGAGCAGGAACGGAACGATAGAGAGAGAGAGAGAGGGAGAGAGATAGAGAGAGGGAAAGAACCTAATAAGACCAGCAGGGGGAAACGAATAGAAGAGAAAGCACAGAGACAAGACATGAAAATCTATGACAAAACATGACAGTAGTCTGGGGATTTGGGGATGTGTAGTGTATGGTAAATACTGTAGTCTGGGGATATGGGGATGTGTAGTGTCTGGTAAATACTGTAGTCTGGGGATATGGGGATGTGTAGTGTCTGGTAAATACTGTAGTCTGGGGATTTGGGGGATGTGTAGTGTCTGGTAAAAAACTGTAGTCTGGGATTTGGGGGATGTGTAGTGTCTGGTAAATACTGTAGTCTGGGGATATGGGGATGTGTAGTGTCTGGTAAATACTGTAGTCTGGGGATATGGGGATGTGTAGTGTCTGGTAAATACTGTAGTCTGGGGATATGAGGGATGTGTAGTGTATGGTAAATACTGTAGTCTGGGGATATGGGGATGTGTAGTGTCTGGTAAATACTGTAGTCTGGGGATATGGGGATGTGTAGTGTCTGGTAAATACTGTAGTCTGGGGATATGGGGATGTGTAGTGTCTGGTAAATACTGTAGTCTGGGGATATGGGGATGTCTGGGGATATGGGGATGTAGTCTGGGGTAGTGTCTGGTAAATACTGTAGTCTGGGGATATGGGGATGTGTAGTGTCTGGTAAATACTGTAGTCTGGGGATTTGGGGATGTGTAGTGTCTGGTAAATACTGTAGTCTGGGGATATGGGGATGTGTAGTTTCTGGTAAATACTGTAGTCTGGGGATATGGGGATGTGTATTCTCTGGTATATACTGTAGTCTGGGGATATGGGGGATGTGTAGTGTCTGGTAAACACTGTAGTCTGGGGATATGGGGATGTGTTCACGAGTTATTGCTGTAATAAGTGACTGTCAGTCATATTACTCCAGATATTTGTTTATTTTATACTTGTAAAGTCCTAGAATAGAACAGAGCTGAGCAGTGAGTTTTAGGGTTGTCCTCCCCCTATAAATTACGATGACCCCTCGGAACACAGGGGCTATCTCCGTAGGCTTACATGGGGTGGCTGGGGTGACTGGGAAGGACAGGCTAACTCCATAGGGTTACATGGGTGGGGTGTCTGGGGTGACTGGGAAGGACAGGCTAACTCCATAGGGTTACATGGGTGGGGTGTCTGGGGTGACTGGGAAGGACAGGCTAACTCCATAGGGTTACATGGGTGGGGTGTCTGGGGTGACTGGGAAGGACAGGCTAACTCCATAGGGTTACATGGGTGGGGTGTCTGGGGTGACTGGGAAGGACAGGCTAACTCCATAGGGTTACATGGGTGGGGTGTCTGGGGTGACTGGGAAGGACAGGCTAACTCCATAGGGTTACATGGGTGGGGTGTCTGGGGTGACTGGGAAGGACAGGCTAACTCCATAGGGTTACATGGGTGGGGTGTCTGGGGTGACTGGGAAGGACAGGCTAACTCCATAGGGTTACATGGGTGGGGTGTCTGGGGTGACTGGGAAGGACAGGCTAACTCCATAGGGTTACATGGGTGGGGTGTCTGGGGTGACTGGGAAGGACAGGCTAACTCCATAGGGTTACATGGGTGGGGTGTCTGGGGTGACTGGGAAGGACGGAGTATATAGTGAGGTAGAGGAAGGATTTTTGTGTCCTGATTATAGTCAGATTAGTCATATCTCCAAGCCTTGGAAGCCTCTGGAAATCGAGGACGTTTTAGATCAAAGAGGCTGTGATGGGAGACAGATTGGAACTAAGTAGGTAGACCAGCTCCAACGTGATAAGGATACAGAGAGAGGTCTGGACAAGGTTATAACGGGTTATTAAGGGTTTATTAAGGGGTCATTCATGGGTTATAAAGGATTTTTAAAAACACATGTTTGAGGAAATCCTCTTTTCAACCCTCTGGCTCAAAGTGAAAATAAAAATCAGTCAAGAATAAACCAATTGAAAATGCATTGTTCTTAACGTCCAGATAATTGTGTGCAATCATCTAAATACACTGTTGGAGGTTATGGCTTTGTGGTGTTACAGCTGGAAACAGTCCTTATCATCACTTAGTAAATGATCACTGCATCTGCTTGTGTGAGAGAGCTAAGAGAGAGCAAAGTTCTACATTAGGTAGATAGAGGAATATTCATCTGTCATTAATCAACGCCATGACTGCCTCCTTACTCCTCCTAAATCAGGGTTGCTTGCATGGATGTGTCCAGCATGCCTTTGTACTGTGGGTTATCTCAGTACTACAGATGTCATTATTATTACTGTATTATATCATTATTCTCTGGCCCACCAGAGACTCCACCAGTGTGTTCAGCAGCTGAGGTCTGATCATGTTATTCCCCTGCAGCCACTGAACAGGGAGACAGGGACAGAGAGAAATCACCATGAGAGTGAATGGGAAGCAGAGCACTAAGGCTTCCTGAGAATCCCAGCGTTGGATAACAGCCAGGGATCACCTCCCTTTTTCTTTCCCTCTTACACTCTCTGTCACACTCTGTCACTCTCTGTCTCTGTCACTCTCTGTCACACTCTGTCACTCTCTGTCACTCTCTGTCACACTCTGTCACTCTCTGTCACTCTCTGTCACACTGTCACTCTGTCTCTCTGTCTCTCTGTCACTCTCTGTCTCTGTCACCCTCTCTCTCGTTTCCTTATCATTGCTGTGTGTCTCTCTCTGTCACTCTCTCTCTGTCACTCTCTGTCTCCCTCTCTTTCATCTCTTCCTCCAAAGACAGTATCATTGCTATGTCCATCTCTCTCTATCTCCAACTCTCTCTCACCTTATTCATCATCCTCTCTCCTATTATCTCTATCCCTCCCTGTCCATCTCTATCTCCATCTCTATCTCCATCTCTATCTCCATCTCTATCTCTATCTCTATCTCCATCTCTATCTCCATCTCTATCTCTATCTCCATCTCTATGTCCATCTCTATCTCCATCTCTATCTCTATCTCCATCTCTATCTCTATCTCTATCTCCATCTCTATCTCTATCTCTATCTCTATCTCTATCTCCATCTCTATCTCCATCTCTATTCCTGTCTTTTACATATCATTCTCTCCCTCTCTCTACATAATAAACTGTATCTACAGTTCTTATATCTGGAGCATACTGCAGAGGAACACAGGAGACAATCAACAGCAAAACACACACACTCATAACCCTCCCACGCCACGCTACACACACTCATAACCCTCCCACGCCACACACACTCATAACCCTCCCACGCCACCACACACACTCATAACCCTCCCACGCCACACACACTCATAACCCTCCCACGCCACACACACACTCATAACCCTCCCACGCCACGCTACACACACTCATAACCCTCCCACGCCACACACACTCATAACCCTCCCACGCCACACACACTCATAACCCTCCCACGCCACACACACTCATAACCCTCCCAATCCACACACACTCATAACCCTCCCACGCCACACACACTCATAACCCTCCCACGCTACACACACTCATAACCCTCCCACGCCACACACACTCATAATAACCCTCCCACGCCACACACACTCATAACCCTCCCACGCCACACACACTCATAACCCTCCCACGCCACGCTACACACACTCATAACCCTCCCACGCCACACACACTCATAACCCTCCCACTCCACACACACTCATAACCCTCCCATAACTCCCACACACACTCATAACCCCCCACTCCACACACACTAGGCTGCCCTCTGCAGTGCCCTGTATAGGGTCTCATGTGCAGTGTGTTTGAAGTGGCTGGGGGTCGTGGTCCCATTGTCCAGTTCTACAGAGAGTGACCCCTTATAGCCATGCACCTCTCTACCCTTCACTCTACTGAATGAAACAACAGATGGTGAAGGCGTCGCTTCCATAGAAACCTAAAGAAGAAAACCAACAGGGAGGAGAAGAGGAAGAAAGACTCAGCAAGATGGCCGACATAAAGGGTGTTCTAAAGAGGTTGGTCAGCTGACCCTAAAGCTGACCCCAAAGCACCCCCCCCCCTCCCGGACCACAGGGCGTTGCTGTATTTTAATAGGCATTTTTGAAGAAAATCTAAAATGGCAGTAAATATCACAGAGGGGGCATTTAATGGGGAAGAATAGCCTTGCTATGTGAATTATATTACCTGTGTGCATGACTTCATGAAACGCCTGGTTCATAGCCCACACAGAAGACATCTGGAGCTGGATATGGGTCAGTCTCAATCCTTCAGTGTCACATTGGGGATTTGTATTGAAGACAGCTGCCGCTGCTGCAGTAAGCCTCATTGTGAATCAGGCTCTTGCTCAACTATAGGCTGATGAAGCCCAAGCATGTGTTCCCACCGCTAACCAACCCACTAACTGATTATCTACTGGTGTTCTACCAACAGGCTGTGGACTCTTTTAAAGGTGAGCCAGAGTGGTATATCTAACATATCCGCTGATGTCTGTCTCAATGGATCACCACCTTTCACACACACACATTTACAGAACCACACGTACAGTCTTACAGATGCACGCATGCACACACACACACACACATTTACAGAACCACACACACAGTCTTACAGATGCACGCATGCACACATTTACAGAACCACACACACATACAGTATTACAGATGCACACACACACACACACACACAC
>NW_025745137.1:62500-66815 GCF_021184085.1 Oncorhynchus gorbuscha
ATTTTCGCTCTGTGCTCAAAAGCTATCCCTCATGTTGTACGCGTGGCCCCTAAACACCTCACTGCAGACCACAGAGATTAGCCTCTGATTAATGGGCCAAGCCATACAATATAGATTATTTTTTTTAAATCGCAGACTGTAAGATAGAGAGCCATGTTGAGTGTAACAAATGTTTGGTTTGTGTTTCTGTCAATGGTCATTTCATAATGATGTTAACTTTAGAAAATAAATCCCGTTCTGTATTTCATAACCCCCTTTCAATTTGTATCAGCATTTCTCAATCTACGACTCACAAATAGAACAACTAAGATAGACTTGTTTTAAATATTTTAAGTGATTTCTTCTTGGTTGTCAGACAGAAAAGCCTCCTCAAAGACAATCCAAGTTTACTTAGTGCTGTATAGACTATAGACAGAAACCTGGCTTCTCACCAAACACCAGGCAATGGAGGCTTTTTATTACACACAGAAAACAAGGCACCCCTTCCTCCCCTTTAGCCCCTCACCTCCCTGACAACACATTGAGATCCTTTAGTCTACCGTGTGTTTGTCAAGAGCAGAGTTCGTGTCCAATGCCATGGTCGCCGTGGTTACTGTCAATCTACTGGACAGGATCTGTGTTTACTGTATATATTATGGGATGTTGGGGAGGGAGAGGGTGGTCTGGAGGGGACCCTCTGGGAACATTTGGTCTGGGTGTGTGTGTGTGTGTGTGTGTGTGTGTGTCTTTGAGGCCTGGGAGTACGGCTTCCTCCCCAGAACTTCAGAGGCCAGGACCAAGACCAAGTTCAATCATCATGACTCTAATTCTAATTAGATTAGATGGATTGTGCACGCTCGATGACCGAGAACGTGCGGTCTGATCGTGCCCTCCAACCGTACCCTCCTCTCCCAGGTTAGTCAAGGGGCGAGGAGAAGGGACAGGGACGGGGGACGGGGACGGGGACGGGGAGGAGGGAACGTGTTCTGGTGTCTGCTCTCTTTTTACGAATGAAAGCAAGTAAAAATCTGAATGTGACATTTCTTCATTATATCATCAGCTCTTTAAATTCTCCCTGAGAAGATGAATAAGTCATTGTTCATGTTTTTCCCTCATTGTCAAGCAGTCCCATTGCACTCACACATGCACCCCCCCATATCCCCCCATATCCCCCCCCCCCCACCCACCCACCCACCCACCCACCCACCCACCCACACAAAAGAACCTGTCTGAACATTTCTTCATCAGCTCTTTAAATTCTCTCTGAGAAGACGAACAAATCGCTGTTCGTGTTCGTCCCACGTTGTCAAGCAGTCCCATGGTAACCGTCTCTTCGAAGGTTCACTTTCAAAGTGACAAGTCTGATTCCCCCGAAATTTGCTTAAGCTGGAGTTGACACGAGCCAAGAAAACACTGATAGAAAGAGAAAGGAACTGAAAACATGGACAAGAGCCTTGGTTCTGATGGCAGAATACACTACATAACAGATGACTTATGAAAGTCATTTCAAGCCTTGCCATCTAGATGACTGTTAGTGGTTGGACTGGTATCCCTCACAATACAGTAAATACACATCATCAACATATAGTTTTCTGCTATTGGTTCATTTTCTGATGGAACAAAGCTGTAAGTCCTGAGTGGTATATGAGTTAAATTTGTGTTTCAGTTGTATTTTAGATATGAGACAGACTGTGTGATGTCCTGAGTGGTTTACGAGTTAACTTTGTGTTTCTCCTGTATTTTAGATATGAGACAGACTGTGTGATGTCCTGAGTGGTTTACGAGTTAACTTTGTGTTTCTCCTGTATTTTACATATGAGACAGACTGTGTGATGTCCTGAGTGGTTTACGAGTTAACTTTGTGTTTCTCCTGTATTTTACATATGAGACAGACTGTGTGATGTCCTGAGTGGTTTACGAGTTAACTTTGTGTTTCTCCTGTATTTTACATATGAGACAGACTGTGTGATGTCCTGAGTGGTTTACGAGTTAACTTTGTGTTTCTCCTGTATTTTACATATGAGACAGACTGTGTGATGTCCTGAGTGGTTTACGAGTTAACTTTGTGTTTCTCCTGTATTTTACATATGAGACAGACTGTGTGATGTCCTGAGTGGTTTACGAGTTAACTTTGTGTTTCTCCTGTATTTTACATATGAGACAGACTGTGTGATGTCCTGAGTGGTTTACGAGTTAACTTTGTGTTTCTCCTGTATTTTAGATATGAGACAGACTGTGTGATGTCCTGAGTGGTTTATGAATTAACTTTGTGTTTCTCCTGTATTTTAGATATGAGACAGACTGTGTGATGTGTGTCTGGCACATCTTTGTGTTTTCTCTGTTGGTTTATAATGGACAGGTTGATGGAGTGGTTTAGAGAACACACACACACAGCTTCGCATGGCTGCCCTCCTGACAGGAACACTCCTGTATTTTACATATGAGACAGACTGTGTGATGTGTGTCTGGGACCAGGTGGTGCTGTTGGTTTATAATGGGGATGGAGATGTTAGAGTCCCAGTACACAGGCTGAGGTCGGACCTCCTGACAGATGGGACAGCCAGACTGGGACCAGGTGTGAGCTCTTCTCCTCAGATGTTCCTGGTCAGACCTCACACTCTGACATGATAGAGGGACAGTCCTCAAGCTCATCTTCCTGACGTTCAGCTCTCCTCACCACTCCCTCTCTGGTCAGACCTCACACTCTGACATGATAGAGGGACAGTCCTCAAGCTCATCTTCCTGACTTTCAGCTCTCCTTTCCCTTGTCAGCCTCCCCCTCTTTCTATCACCTCTTCCTCCCCTTATTCATTCTAGAGGGTCAGTCCTTCCATCTCATCCATCCCCACTTTCCAACTCTCCTGTCCCTCTTGTGTTTTACATTTCCTCCCCTCTTTCTATTCATTCTAGCCTGTCTCTTCCTCCCCCTTATTCATTCTAGCCTTGTGTTTTACTTCTCTTCCATCTCCCTCCATCCCCACTTCCTCTCCTCCATGTCCTCTCTTGTGTTTTACTTTTCCTCTTTCTGTCCTCCATTTCCTCCCCCTTTCCCTATTTTCTTGTAATCTCCCCTTCCACTTCTTTCTGCCCTTCCTCTATCTCCTCGATCTCTACCACTTTCCATTCCCCTCCTCTTTCTGCTCCCTCACCTCATCCTCCTCACCTCCTCTCCTGATTGTTCAATTCCAAGCAGGCTTAATACCACAGCATCAGACAGTTAGACAGACACACACATTGGAAGCAGGCAGCGTCCATTTATCAGAGAAGCGAAGCTCTCCGTGAAGATCCTATACTTTAGTCTCTATTCTCAGCAGAGGACATCGTCAGATAAATCACCAGAGAAGATGGTGATCTCACTCGGCACTTTCCTCTCAGAGGCAGTGATAAGTCTTTTAATGTAACGGGCCGTACACTCATTTGTTAGAGCTGGTGATTACATTTGTTTGAGGTTTTATAGCCCATGATAGGGATAGCGTGGTTGTATTGAAATAATTGTTGACCTCTCTCTGAATGAAAGACAAGGAGATGAGGAGATTCATGTTTTAAAGTCGGCTCTTGGCCGTGAAGCAGATTGGGGCTCTGCTCAAGGTATTATTGGCGTTACAAATATTGCGAATGTTTATGTAATTCTCAAATGACTCATGACCCAGTACGACTAGTAGGTGACGCAGGATTTGTGTTTATCAGGTTAATGGACTGTTATAGACTTACCGTTTTTAAGTTCATGTTGGGAATTTGAAGAATATTTTTCCATTGTTGGAAAACACGACAAAACAAAGTTACTGGTCTGAAACGTTGCTCAATCTGAGTCTCGGGAACATTGTAGATGTTGCACATAGCCTGGCAACCGTCCTCACGGGCTATGGTCTGTGGTCCCATGGAGACGTCAGTGATGTCGACAGACACTCTTTGTCAAGTAGCCTACAGGAACAGGTGGATTTTTTAGCCATTGTTTTTCGTTTTCAGAGATGATATATAATCCTTGATTTGAAGCCAGTTACAATACCATATACTGTAAATAAAAAGTTGGCCAAACTTCTAACAATGTCGCAACGAACTCAAATAACTTATTTGATGATAATTCTCTCCCCTTCTCCCCCTCTGTCCTGTGTGCCTCAGTTAGTAGAGCATGGCACTTGCAATGCCAAGAGTGTGAGTTTGAAAAAGTACAAAAATGCTATGCATTCACTACTGTAAATCACCCTGGATAAGAGCTTCTGCTAAGTGACTCAAATGTTAAATTGAGAGAAAGCGTTCATACCACGATATGTACTAAGTTTTCATAAACTTTCAATTTTTGGGACAAGAGCCAACCTGGATGGCTGTTTTTTTGTGA
>NW_025745138.1:0-10916 GCF_021184085.1 Oncorhynchus gorbuscha
GTAGCCGATCTGTGTATGGACAAACAATAGAAGATAATGTCATTATTAGACATAAATACCAATTGAAGCTTGATGATGACTTGATCATTTGAATCAGCTGTGTAGTGCCAAGGCAAAAACAAGAATGTGCACAGGTGTTTGGAGCATTCCGATATGCCACAGCTGGTGAGGCGTCAGGTTCTTAAAGGGGGATTATTCCAACTCCCTGTGAAATGCTGCAGATCTGCCCGCAGACGAGGTAGGAACACATATCCCACACAGAAGAGGTGGATAGAATTTGACAGGTCAAGGTATTCTTCTTCTTCCAAACTGTGCATGTGAGACCGGATCCATGTACAACATTTTCCTTGAAAATCCATGTATACCGCTAAAGATGACAATGTTGTATCTTGAAAATAAGTATTGGAATTAAAAGTGACTGTTTAACCTATTAACCTGTATCATTATTTATGTATTACCAGTTGATGAAGAACAACTCCCATTTCATACATCATTGAAAATATGTCTACTGTCACGCCCTGACCTGAGTATTCTTTGTTTTCTTTATATGTTTTGGTTAGGTCAGGGTGTGACATGGGTGATGTTTTTGTACTGTCTAGGTTTTTTTTGTAGGTTTATGGGGTTGTTTACCATCTAGGTGTTTATCTATGTCTATGGTTGCCTAGATTGGTTCTCAATTAGAGGCAGCTGTTTATAGTTGTTTCTGATTGGGAACCATATTTAGGCAGCCATCCTCTTTGGGTATTTGGTGGGTTATTGTCTATGTGATGTTGCATGTTAGCACTCAGTTTCTTTAGCGGTCACGGTCGTCTTGTTAGTTTGTTTTAGTGTACTTCGTGTTTTTCGTCAATCATTAAAATCATGCATTCACACCACGCTGCGCTTTGGTCTACTCAATACGACGATCGTGACATCTACAAATAAGTAAGAATAAAAAAGTTAAAAAAACTTCTTAGATTTGATGCAGACATTATACATCTTAGTACCTTATCAATTTATGATTTGTATCAATGTGGACGAGACACAGGGGAGCAGGATCAGAGTATTTTTGCCGAGCAATGCAATGGATCATTCTGGCAATGATATCTGCGCCATCTACACGCTGCAAAGCCTCTTCGCCATTGTACACGATGGCCCACTGCTCTGAGACTTCCTTGACCATTCTAAAGCCACCATCTACACGCTGCAGACACTCCCTAACTCTTCTCCATTGTACACGATGGCCCACTGCTCTGAGACTTCCTTTGACCATTCTAATGCCCTCATGGGACATCTTTGCCTTAATGGTCCTGGCTTTCTGGTCTAACTATTCATCTGACCTATCAGAATAGCATTCCCCGACAGACATATTGTGTTCTTTCATCCCTCTGTAAAAAACATCTAACCGTTACACTGTCATGAAATATGATTATATATCGACTATGAAACAAATAGGACATGGCCTGCTTATGAGTTGCCATGAAATACAGTTTGATTAATTCAACTGAAAACGGCGAGAACAGGCGTTCGTAGCTGAATGCTTTGGCTAGCTTGAGAATAATAATTGCATGATTTATCATTCTACGGTATGCATGCATGTATGTAATATAGTAGAATGTTATGAACCGACACTGAATCGTAGGAGCTAACTTCTAGCTATGAAAAAGTTAGACGGAAGAACGCCCAGCGCTGCTTACCTGAGATGCCATCACCACACAGTCCTTCGTAGGTGTCCGCTATGACTTCCTTTGTGTCGGAAAGAAAGGCTGAACAGTATTGGTTGTAGCCAAATTGACACTCAGAAAATGGCCAAAATGGAGGGTGGTTGATAGTGAAATGACATTGGAGTTTTGTTTTCAAGTACATTTTTGGTTTTGAAAATATTTTGGGAATAAAATGCATAAAGTTTTGCACTCTATTACGAAATATTTGATTGAAAACATGTTTGTTTTTACTTTTTATTTTTGACTTAAATAAAAAAGCTTTGCTCTCAACAAAAAGACATCCATTTGTTGCAAGTTTGGGAGGGTGCTAATAGCTGAACAATAGACTATTCAACCTTTACTAAAGAATAGTCTAATAGCCGAGCTAGGCGTGAAAAGACAGGGGTTTATCACAGACCAGATTTTCCTTAACGACCAAGGGGGAGTTCGAGCACTGATTGTGCTTTTGGGTCCCAATCCACTACCGTCTCTAACTGACAATGAATGGGCAATATAAACCAAATAATATAGACTAGAGCGAAACTGTCTGAATTTATCCAGTGTGTTTTTCTTTTTTCATGGAATAGAAAAACCATAATATTAATCAAATTAATTAAGCAAGTACCAGTCAAAAGTTTGGATACACCTACTCATTCCAGGATTTTTCTTTATTTTTACTATTTTCTACATTGTAGAATAATATTGAAGACACAACTATGAAATAAACACATATGGAATCAGTTAAGAACAAGGACAACCTACTCCTTCCTCCCCGTTGGGGGATTGAACCCCGGTCTCCCGCGTCTCTGCAATAAGGAAGACTACCAAATACTTGTCAAAGATGCCCTCTGGTGGTCAAACTAGCAATAACTTTCAGTAACATAAAAAATGACTGAGAATTAAATGACGTGCCACAGAATGATGAGGCAGCACACAGTCTCCGCAGTATGACACAAATTTTAGAGGAACCACTGTATCTGGCTTTAGCTAGGCTAAAAACATAGCAAGCTAGATAGCCTTTTAGCTCTCCACAGCTCTGTGGGAAATAATCACATTCATAATTAAATAATATGCCCTGGCAAATATTTGTATTCTTGCCAGTGTAACCTGTAACATTATCCCAGTTTAAAATGCTGCTTGAGTGTATTCACTCCCATATCAACTAAAAATAGAATGCTGTCATGTTTTGGTCGTGGAGAAAAAGCACATTTTTCGCAGCTGTATTTACTAGTAGCCTGAACTCTCTCTAGTTATTACTTTTAAACAAAATACATTTTTTGGATGGATTCTAACAAATCTACAATGTTATTTGGTTTATTGTTTGAACAGTCGCTGAGATTATATTTGTTTATCAATGCAAAATTGGCTACTTTGATGCATAGCCTATAGATTAGATCAAGGAACCAAGAAATCTTCATTGTCTACACAAGACTTCCCCAACGGCTACAGAAGGGATGACACAGCGTGATAATATTTTCATGTGGCACAGGAGTACGTCAAATGTTGGAGCGCACTACAAGGAGCCACCCCTTTTCGTGGCGAAAAACGACATTGCAACACTGCGCTACGCTCCGTTTGCTTATTCTGTGTAGACAGACTCTTAAGAGTGCTTTAACACACAGACCCCTTAAGAGTGCTTTAACACACAGACCCCTTAAGAGTGCTTTAACACACAGACCCCTTAAGAGTGCTTTAACACACAGACCCCTTAACTTTACACAGACCCCTTAAGAGTGCTTTAACACACAGACCCCTTAAGAGTGCTTTAACACACAGACCCCTTAAAAGTGCTTTAACACACAGACCCCTTAAGAGTGCTTTAACACACAGACCCCTTAAAAGTGCTTTAACACACAGACCCCTTAAGAGTGCTTTAACACACAGACCCCTTAAGAGTGCTTTAACACACAGACCCCTTAAGAGTGCTTTAACACACAGACTCCTTAAAAGTGCTTTAACACACAGACCCCTTAAGAGTGCTTTAACACACAGACCCCTTAAGAGTGTGCTTTAACACACAGACCCCTTAAGAGTGCTTTAACACACTTGGGACACACTTGGATGTTAAGATTGTAAATGGTGGATGTGTGGGCTGTCTTGCGGTATGAACAATGTGTAATGAGTTATATCGGGATTACACAGTTTGCTGAAGACAATTTCCATTCTGTCTGTCCAATAGCTTTCCAGTCGGTTGAAGAATTACGGTCAAGGCCGGCCCATTAATTGTGACAGTCTAATAAGCAAACGTCAATTAACTGAAACGCCTTTGAAATCCACAGAACACGTGGTTTTAGGAACTTTGTACTATTTATGTATCCACTGAAAGTATTTATTCACTTGGGGAAATGACCTCTGCCTGCTAGGTTTGCACTTTTGTGGCCACTGTACTTCTGAGGCAGCAAAGTGACACTTACCAGGTTTGCAGGTCAGATAGATAAGATACCGGCAGCTGTCTACTTTAGCTCCGGTATGACTAGAATGCACGGCAGAGGAAGTCATGGAAGTCATGTTTTGTTTGTGAAATTAACATGCAAGTGGGACTACACTGTGTAACATTGAACAAAGAAACCATGGAGTCTCATTAGAGAGACATTATGGCTTTTGTGAACTTTAGACCAATGCTGGCCCTCAAAAGGGCATCGAGCACAAGTTTGTTTGGTGGTTGTGTGTGTCTTTGTCTAGAATGTTCCAGAGACCTTGAGATTTGAGTCTTTTAGCATTGTTTGGAGAACTGATGTTCTCATAGTTCTCTGTGGCTTGGGTTTATGTGTTCTACGCCACCAGGAGCCATATTGACTGCATTTCCAGCTAGGAAATAGCTACTTTGCATAGTTATTCTCTTTGCAGTTGTCATTGGAATTCCTTCTATAGTGTCCTCTACCTGCCTTTGACACTTGCATTGGGATTGTCCAAGCCTTGTTTGAAAAGGGAGGGAGAGAATGAGATTGAGCCAGCCAATCCCCCCTTCCTAAAAACCAGTGTTCATCCTGCCTCATGAGCACCCTCCCCTTTGGAGGCCATGCTCCACTTTCAGCGCACTGACTAGTGGGCCATTAATGTGTGCTCGTCAGGGCACTGCGCACAATCACACTGATACGTTGGGGGGAAGAGAGCACTAAATGTATTCAGTTGTGAGAATTGGAGCCCCCAGCAGGCACAATGGCCTGGTTTGTGTGTTGATGAGAATGCTGAGGGCTCCCAGGTGAGGTTAGTGGGGATTCCCCCGCTGTGAGAGGTAAGGTGTGGAGTGACCCCCCCCCCCCCATACACCCCACCACAGTGTGGGCCGAGCGGTCTGAAAGACTCTGGGTGGGAGGAATTTCTCTGCATTCCCATCTACATTTCAGAGCAAAGCAATGGGCACACAAAGCTCCCACTTGCCACCTGTGTCAGCTGTAGTGGAATGACTCAGATAAACTGATTGTGTTGCTACTTTTGTGACTTTAAATTGTATATTGGAAGTTTATCAGACACATTTAGCAGGCGAGACCTTACTAGCACTACATTCAGACGTTAGCAACACTTAAATGAAAGCTTCAGATTATTTCCAAATATAAGATCTAGAGAAAGTGAATACCCGGTGAGTTAATTCTGTCAGCAGCCTAAATCATATGTGATTATGGAATAGAGAGATCTTTCAAAGGCAGGGTCACAGCTTTAGTCCAACATTTGGTAGATTTCTACTCTTGTATTTGTTTCAAATCAAAACTAGAGAACTCGGCTAGAAAAATATTGGGAAACAAACTAAATTGCTATTAAATGGGTAGACCTGCCATTACTCAAGCATAGTTGGGCATTACCTCTCAACTGTGAATTGTTGTCAGATATTGAGAGGCTAAATTCATTAATTTCCTTAAACTAAGGATTTGTGTGGTTTCATGAGCTGAGACATTGGGAAATATATTATAACTTCCATGATGTGCATCTTTAAGTGCTCTGCACCAAGTATGCTGATTCATACTGTATGTCAATAGCAAGTTGGATTATATTTTGTTTTCAGAGCTTTAAAAGAGCACTGGAGGGCAATCTATTGTAGTCAAGATATTCATGTTGTGGTAATTTCAGCAGAAAGTCCATGTTTCTAGACGTTCGTTGGTTCTTCAAGTCTCCAAAGGGGGGCCCTGAAAGGTACACTCTGGACTCTGTCCAGTTTCCTGTTTTGCATAACATTTGACATGAACTCCGCTTTTACCTCTTGCATGGTGACCCAGTTCCATTCCCAACCAGGGATTTGGACCCAAACCTCTTCAGGCGAGCAAACAAAACCACAGTTTATGTCAGAGAGGAACAAAATGAGTCTGTGGATATGTCTCTGCTCAAACCTTTTCATGATTTTGGCCCTAATAAGTCGTGGTTGTGTTTGTTGTATCATCTTTAGGAAACCACTTTTTTTTCACGTACAATTGAAGTCGAAAGTTTACATACACTTAGGTTGGAGTCATTAAAACTCATTTTTCAACCACTCCACACATTTCTTGTTAACAAACTAGTTTTGGCAAGTCGGTTAGGACATCTACTTTGTGCATGACACAAGTAATTTTTCCAACAATTGTTTTCAGACAGATTATTTCACTTATAATTCACTGTATCACAATTCCAGTGTGTCAGAAGTTTACACACACTAAGTTGACTGTGCCTTTAAACAGCTTGGAAAATTACAGAAAATTATGTCATGGATTTAGAAGCTTCTGATAGGCTAATTGACATAATTTGAGTCAATTGGGTGTGTGCCTGTGGATGTATTTCAAGGCCTACCTTCAAACTCAGTGCCTCTTTGCTTGGCATCATGGGAAAATTAAAAGAAATCAGCCAAGACCTCAGACTTTGTCCCCAGCCAAGACCTGGGGACAAAGATCATACCTTTGGAGAAATGTCCTCTGGTCTGATGAAACAAAATATAACTGTTTGGCCATAATGACCATCGTTATGTTTGGAGGAAAAAGGGGATGCTTGCAAGCTGAAGAACACCATCCCAACCGTGAGCATGGGGGTGGCAGCATCATGTTGTGGGGGTGCTTTGCTGCAGGAGGGACTTGTGCACTTCACAAAATAGATGGCATCATGAGGGAAATTATGTGGATATATTGAAGCAACATCTCAAGACATCAGTCAGGAAGTTAAAGCTTGGGCGCAAATGGGTCTTCCAAATGGACAATGACCCCAAGCATACTTCCAAAGTTGTGGAAAAAAATGGCTTAAGGACAGCAACGTCAAGGTATTGGAGTGGCCATCACAAAGCCCAGGCCTCAATCCTATAGAAAAGTTGAGGGCAGAACTGACAAAGCGTGTGCGAGCAAGGAGGCCTACAAACAATGTCTCAGTTACACCAGTTCTGTCAGGAGGAAAGGGCCAACATTCACCCAACTTATTGTGAGAAGTTTGTGGAAGACTACCCAAACGTTTGACCCAAGTTAAACAATTTTAAGGCAATGCTACCAATACTAATTGAGTGTATGTAAACTTCTGACCCACTGGGAATATGATGAAATAAATAAAAGCTGAAATAAATCATTCTCTCTACTATTATTCTGACATTTCACATTCTTAAAATAAAGTGGTAATCCTAACAGACCTAAGACGGGGAATGTTTTACTAGGATTAAATGTCAGGAATTGTGAAACTGAGTTTAAATGCATTTGGCTAAGGTGTATGTAAACTTCCGACTTCAACTGTACCCAACGGATAACATCACCTCTGTCTGTAGTAAATCCATTAAAAAGTCTCAGAGGCAGGGAATCCTGTTTTTTCTCTCTTTGCATCAGATTGCTATTGAGGCCCTCAATCATTTTTGCTCTACCTACCTTACCAACCCTTTATCTGAATTGACACGGGTGGCAGTGTATGGTTTCAAACCGGCAGCTTGTGGAATGCATCTTTCAAAATCTTGTGAAATATCTCAGGTCATGCTGTTGTTTTTTCCCTCGCCTGTCCACGCGATCTGAAGCGGAAGTAGGCAATCGCTCCTCTTGATATTGGTTGACCAGTTTCAGTCTGTCAGGCATGTATATTGCAGGATATCTGCTTGGATTTATTTCCCCTCTCTGACCTAAACTGCTGTTTTGTTTGCTTGCCTGCGAGGAAACTAATGCCGAAGATAGAGCTTCAACACGACATCTGAAATGTCCCCTTAGCTGAGGTTATTACAAATTACGATAGATTTTCATGTTTGTCTAGTTCAGACGGGCCATTTGAATGTGTTGGAATGATATGTCAATGGGTTTATACCCCGGACCTGTTGTTTCTCTAGAGAAAGAGTGACTTGTGATAGATGCTAAAATGTTCATACTCACGTGCACTCCCATCATCTAGATAGAGCGGAATATGTGTGGGCAGGCTACCTGATGATGAAGATAACATTCAGTGAGGCAGAATTCCACTGTGTTTCAGTGGGTGTTGTCTTGTGTGCTGTCTTCTATTGGGAACACTGACGCACTTTGTCACAATAGTTATTCCATGGCTGATTCTCTCACCATGGAAACGATGGACAGAATCCTGCTCTGAAATGTTTTCTGGCTGTTTACATTGCTGATGTTCTTTGAATCAGCATTAATAAGACTAATGGGTCTAAAAGCAACCAGATTCATCAGCAAAGTGGCTTAAATCACATTGATTGATTTGGAAGCACTCATTTAAAACGTCATCCCAATTTACGATCCACTTAAAACTACCTCCACCAGGCTGTTTAATCTCATGACTTGACAAGTTGTTGTGGGGATTGCATTGCCTTTTTCAGTTCCGTTTCAGCTGTCTAACTGGTTCACTACCGTTGGTTCCCAAATTATAATAGAAACATTGCCTCAGATCTCAGGTCAACTTTTATTGGTCTGTCGAGGACATCTCCCAGGATCCATTACTTCACCATTGGTTGCTCGCTTAGGTGGTCTGTGGAGTTAGATCACCCACTGCATGGTGATGATGCCAGCCAGCTGTAATACGGCTGAAGTTAAGTTACCTTCTTCCCCCCACACTAAGGTCATTGTTAATGTTGGAAATGGCAGATTTTTTATGGAATATCTACATAGGTGTACAGAGACCCATTATCAGCAACCATCACTCCTGTGTTCCAATGGCACGTTGTGTTAGCTAATCCAAGTGTATCATTTAAAAGGCTAATTGATCATCAGAAAACACTTTTGCAATTCTGTTAGCACAGCTGAAAACTGTTGTCCTGATGAAAGAAGCAATAACACTGGCCGTCTAACATTGGAACACAGGAGTGATGGTTGCTGATAATGGGCCTCTGTACGCCAATGTAGCTACAATAGTCATTTACAACATTAACAATGTCTACACTGTATTTCTGATCAATTTGATGTTATTTTAATGGACATAAAATTAGCCTTTCAAAAACAAGGACATTTCTAAGTAAGCCTAAACCTCTGAACGGTAGTGTACATTAGTCAGAACAGTTGACCTTTTCGTTGCATCAGTTAGTCATGTGCATATGTTTCTTTCCCTTTAAAATGTATGTTTTTTGTTTAGGCCAAATTCAATTGCTGCTTTTTGTTTTGTCTGAAAGGTTAGCTATGCCGTGTCCGTTTTGAAGTGGTGTTTAAAGTTGTTGTTGAGTCTCCTCAGCCTTGTTTTGACCAGAAACACCAGGCGCCGTCTGCCATTATCCTCCATTAAGCAGCAGTGACTCCGCTGTCCCCTCCAGCAGTGAACAAGTAACCAGAGTTTTGGGAGTGAAGAGACTCCTGAGAAAGTGTGTGTGCCCAGCGAGCCTGGCGCTGTGTGCGTGTGTGTATGTGAGTGAAATAGACTCCCAGCCTGCCGACCCTTTCACGTCCCACCTGCACAGCCCCACAATGCCCCTTTGTTCCTAGACCACAGCACTGTGGGATAGCTGTTATTTGAGAGGCGAGGCGATGGCCACACCACCAACCCTTTATTCAGAGGAAAGATGGTAAATTCCTGCTATCTGGTTTCATTGTCCCCACTCACTCACTGCCACTCATGAAATACACACAAGGCTTCCCACTAGTCCATAGGCTACAACTTTCAAGGCAGCACACTTGAGCCCCCCTCTGTTTGCGACCAACATGTCATCCACAGAGTAAAAACCCAATACATGGTAGCTAAAGGCCTTCCCACACTAAGTCGGATTCACTCTTTTAAAATTATTACATGTCACACTGTGCGATGTTACCAAATAAAAAATCTTCATATCAACCTGTCCATATTGTACAATTTGCTTTAGTTCTGTCGTCACATTCTGCGATTGGCTGTTGAGGCTACGTCAGCCGACAGTCTACGTCAGCAGGAGTGGAGTATTTGATCTGTGCCAGCAGCGCAATCCTCCCTCAGTGTTCATGTGTGAGTGAAGTGGAAAAACATAAATCAAATCAAATGTTATTGGTCACATACACATGGTTAGCAGATGTTAATGCGAGTGTAGCGAAATGCTTGTGCTTCTAGTTCCGACCGTGCAGTAATATCTAACAAGTAATCAAAAAATTCCTAACAATTTCACAACAACTACCTTATACACAAGTGTAAAGGAATGAATAAGAATATGTACATATAAATATATGGATGAGCGATGGCCAAACAGCATAGGCAAGATGCAGTAGATGGTATAGAGTGCAGTATATACATATGAGATGAATAATATAGGGTATGTAAACATTATATAAAGTGGCATTGTTTAAAGTGATACATTTATTACATCCACTTTTTAATTATTAAAGTGGCTAGAGTTGAGTCAGTATGTTGGCAGCATCCACTCAATGTTAGTGATGGCTGTTTTAACAGTCTGATGGCCTTGAGATAGAAGCTGTCTGATAGAAGCAGTCTCTCGGTCCCTGCTGTGATGCACCTGTACTGACCTCGCCTTCTGGATGATAGCGGGGTGAACAGGCAGTGGCTCGGGTGGTTGTTGTCCTTGATGGCCTTCCTGTAACATCGGGTGGTGTGGGTGTCCTGGAAGGCATGTAGTTTGCCCCCGGTGATGCGTTGTGCAGACCTTACTACCCTCTGTAGAGCCTTACGGTTGTGGGCGGAGCAGTTTCCGTACCAGGCGGTGATACAGCCCGACAGGATGCTCTCGATTGTTCATATGTAATAGTTTGTGAGTGTTTTTGGTGACAAGCCAAATTTCTTCAGCCTCCTGAGGTTAAAGAGGCGTCGTTGCGCCTTCTTCACCACGCTGTCTGTGTGGGTGGACCATTTCAGCTTGTCCGTGATGTGTACGAAAAGTAACTTACAACTTTCCATCTTCTCCACTACTGTCCC
>NW_025745138.1:11416-25000 GCF_021184085.1 Oncorhynchus gorbuscha
CACCAGTTAATAGAGGTAGTGTGTACATGTAGTTAGACAGGGGGTCCGGTACAGAGTCAATGTGCACCAGTTAATAGAGGTAGTGTGTACATGTAGTTAGACAGGGGGTCGGGTACAGAGTCAATGTGCACCAGTTAATAGAGGTAGTGTGTACATGTAGTTAGACAGGGGGTCCGGTACAGAGTCAGTTAATAGAGGTAGTGTGTACATGTAGTTAGACACGGTACAGAGTCAATGTGCACCAGTTAATAGAGGTAGTGTGTACATGTAGTTAGACAGGGGGTCCGTACAGAGTCAATGTGCACCAGTTAATAGAGGTAGTGTGTACATGTAGTTAGACAGGGGGTCCGTACAGAGTCAATGTGCACCAGTTAATAGAGGTAGTGTGTACATGTAGTTAGACAGGGGGGTCCGGTACAGAGTCAATGTGCACCAGTTAATAGAGGTAGTGTGTACATGTAGTTAGACAGGGGGGTCCGGTACAGAGTCAATGTGCACCAGTTAATAGAGATAGTGTGTACATGTAGTTAGACAGGGGGTCCGGTACAGAGTCAATGTGCACCGGTTAATAGAGTAGTGTGTACATGTAGTTAGACAGGGGGTCCACCAGTTAATAGAGGTAGTGTGTACATGTAGTTAGACAGGGGGGTCCGGTACAGAGTCAATGTGCACCGGTTAATAGAGATAGTGTGTACATGTAGTTAGACAGGGGGCTGCCGGTACAGAGTCAATGTGCACCGGTTAATAGAGATAGTGTGTACATGTAGTTAGACAGGGGGCTGCCGGTACAGAGTCAATGTGCACCGGTTAATAGAGATAGTGTGTACATGTAGTTAGATTTTTATTTTATTTTTTTATTTTTATTTTTTTTTTTTCACCTTTATTTAACCAGGTAGGCAAGTTGAGAACAAGTTCTCATTTACAATTGCGACCTGGCCAAGATAAAGCAAAGCAGTTCGACACATACAACGACACAGAGTTACACATGGAGTAAAACAAACATACAGTCAATAATACAGTATAAACAAGTCTATATACGATGTGAGCAAATGAGGTGAGAAGGGAGGTAAAGCAAAAAAGGCCATGGTGGCAAAGTAAATACAACACTGGAATGGTAGATTTGCAGTGGAAGAATGTGCAAAGTAGAAATAAAAAATAATGGGGTGCAAAGGAGCAAAATAAATAAATAAATAAAATAAATACAGTAGGGAAAGAGGTAGCTGTTTGGGCTAAATTATAGGTGGGCTATGTACAGGTGCAGTAATCTGTGAGCTGCTCTGACAGTTGGTGCGTAAAGCTAGTGAGGGAGATAAGTGTTTCCAGTTTCAGAGATTTTTGTAGTTCGTTCCAGTCATTGGCAGCAGAGAACTGGAAGGAGAGGCGGCCAAAGAAAGAATTTGTTTTGGGGGTGACCAGAGAGATATACCTGCTGGAGCGTGTGCTACAGGTGGGTGATGCTATGGTGACCAGCGAATTGAGATAAGGGGGACTTTACCTAGCAGGGTCTTGTAGATGACATGGAACCAGTGGGTTTGGCAACAATTTGTTGAGTAGGGTATTGGAGGCTATTTTGTAAATGACATCGCCGAAGTCGAGGATCTGTAAGATGGTCAGTTTTACGAGGGTATGTTTGGCAGCATGGGTGAAGGATGCTTTGTTGCGAAATAGGAAGCCAACTAGATTTAACTTTGGATTGGAGATGTTTGATGTGGGTCTGGAAGGAGAGTTTACAGTCTAACCAGACACCTAGGTATTTGTAGTTGTCCACGTATTCTAAGTCAGTGCCGTCCAGAATAGTGATGTTGGACAGGCAGGCAGGTGCAGGCAGCGATCGGTTGAAGAGTATGCATTTAGTTTTACTTGTATTTAAGAGCAATTGGAGGCCACGGAAGGAGAGTTGTATGGCATTGAAGCTTGCCTGGAGGGTTGTTAACACAGTGTCCAAAGAATGGCCAGAAGTATACAGAATGGTGTCGTCTGCATAGAGGTGGATCAGAGACTCACCAGCAGCAAGAGCGACATCATTGATGTATACAGAGAAGAGAGTCGGTCCAAGAATTGAACCCTGTGGCACCCCCATAGAGACTGCCAGAGGTCCAGACAGCAGACCCTCCAATTTGACACACTGAACTCTATCAGAGAAGTAGTTGGTGAACCAGGCGAGGCAATCATTTGAGAAACCAAGACTATCGAGTCTGCTGATGAGGAAGTGGTGACAGTATTTCCTATCTTCAGTGCAGTGGGCAGCTGGGAGGAGGAGTTCTTATTCTCCATGGACTTTACAGTGTCCCAGAACTTTTTTGAGTTAGTGTTGCAGGAAGCAAATTTCTGCTTGAAAAAGTTAGCCTTGGCTTTTCTAACTGCCTGTGTATAATGGTTTCTAGCTTCCCTGAACAGTTGCATATCACGGGGACTGTTCGATGCTAATGCAGAACCCCATAGGATGTTTTTGTTTTGGTTAAGGGCAGTCAGGTCTGGGGAGAACCAAGGGTTATATCTGTTCCTGGTTCTAAATTTCATGAATGTGGCATGCTTATTTAAGATGGTTAGGAAGGCATTTGAAAAAAATAACCAGGCATCCTCTACTGACGGGATGAGATCAATATCCTTCCAGGATACCCCGGGCCAGGTCGATTAGAATGGCCTGCTCGCTGAAGTGTTTCAGGGAGCGTTTGACAGTGATGAGTGGAGTTCGTTTGACCGCTGACCCATTACGGATGCAAGCAATGAGGCAGTGATTGCTGAGATCTTGGTTGAAGACAGCAGAGATGTATTTAGAGGGCAAGTTGGTTAGGATGATATCTATGAGGGTGCCCGTGTATAAGGCTTTGGGGAGGTACCTGAATCATAAAACACGGGATGAGATGTTAAAAACTGTCCATTGTGCCAATAGATGGAATGCACTCGCATGAGATTTGCCGTGATGTTGACAGAGTGACATGGGAGGTTTATTTCTTAGACTGGGTTAAGATGTCAATTTTGGGACACATCCTCAGTAGTGTGCCTTCGAATCAGTGGGTGTCTCAGCCTTTAATCACTAAACACCCTCATCAAAGGTGGCCATCTAAAGGGTAATCAAGCCTTAGCTTGTGTCCCATGCCCAATCAATGTCCCACGGGACTATGCAAGGCAGGGGCGTCCTCTTCCCTGAGCCAGCCATACAGCTGAACGCATACCTCATATGCCCTCCTCAATTGGAGGGATCTGAATTGGGTTCTCAGGTGGGGGTGGGGGGTCATGAAGTTATAGCCCAGCAAGGGTCCTTCCGTTTGATCCAGATCCACTGGCTGCCTCTTTCAGCTGCTTGAGAAACTGCTCTGACGGTCTGCCGCAGAGCCTGTCCATGGATTCCAAGTTCTTTCAGCAACCTGATGGTGGAAGAAGCCACGAATCCTCTGCATCCCACTTCAACTGGCCAGACTTTTGCATTCCAGCCACGCTGCGTCTGCTGCCAACTCTGTGTAACGCAGTTTCTTACGCTCGTAGGCCTCTTCAACAGAGTGTTCCCACTGGACTGTGAGCTCTATGATGTACACAGTCTTTCGTGAAGGGGACCAGAGTACCATGTCTGGCCTAAGGTTGGTAGAAGCAATCTCAGGTGGAAAAATTAGTGCTGGCCAATATCGACAAGCATCTTCCAGTCCCGGGCCATGTCTAGGTGTCCAGTTTCTGGCTTCGTAGGAGGATACTTGGGCCTTTTCTGTCCCTCCTGGATGAATGTTGTGACGGGATTGCTTGTTTTTGGAGGTAATGAATTGGTTGCACTCCTCTTGGTCTCAAGTGCTGCAGCCAGGCTCTTGAGGACCTGATTGTGCCTCCAGGTGTAGTGGCCTTGTGAGAGGCTGGTCTTGCAACCTGTCATTATATGCTTGAGAGTTGCTGGAGCTGGGCAGAGGGGGCAGGTCGAGTCCTCGCCATATCATTGATGTAGGTTTTTTGTGATGGAAGCACATCATAAACAGCTCTTATGATGAAGCTGATGTTGCTTGCCTCCATTTGCCAAAGCTCACTCCAGTTGGTCTTTCTCCTCTCCAGGCCTTCCCACCGCGTCCATTGCCCTTGTTTAGCAAGAGAGACAGCCTTTGCACTTCTTGCAGTCTCCTCCTGTCTGTGCACCTCCTCGACCACCAGCTTCCTGCGTTCAGATGTTGTTGCCTTATGGAACGTTGGTTTGCTTGCTGCCAGGCCAAAGCCTCCTCTTCCATGCTGGATATTCCCACACAATGTCTTGGTGTCTCAGGGCTGATGTTGCTTGCTGCACAGCCTTGGATGATGTCCATTTCCGTCCAGTTTGTAGGGGAGGTGCAGCCTTGCTAATGGTCTGGTCTTTGGAGTCCTTCAATGTCATCTGAAGTCTTAGTTTCATTGATCATTTGTGTGAGATTGAGGGCATCAAGCTTAGATTGTAGGATGGCCTGGGTGTTAAGCATGTCCCAGTTTAGGTCGCCTAGCAGCACGAGATCTGAAGATAGATCGGGAGCAATCAGTTCACATATGGTGTCCAGAGCACAGCTGGGGGCAGTGGGTGGTCTATAGCAGGCGGCAATGGTGAGAGACTTGTTTTTAGAAAGGTGGATTTTTAAAAGTAGAATTTCAAATTGTTTGGGACAGACCTGGATAGTAGGACAGAACTCTACAGGCTATCTTTGCAGTAGATTGCAACACCGCCCCCTTTGGCAGTTCTATCCCGTCTGAAAATGTTGTAGTTTGGGATGAAAATTCCCAGCCAGGATTCAGACACAGCTAGAATATCCGAGTTGGCAGAGTGTGCTAAAGCAGTGAATAAAACATACTTAGGGAGGAGGCTTCTAATGTTAACATGCATGAAACCAAGGCTATTACGGTTACAGAAGTCATCAAAAGAGAGCGCCTGGGGAATAGGAGTGGAGCTAGGCACTGCAGGGCCTGGATTCACCTCTACATCACCAGAGGAACAGAGGAGGAGTAGGATAAGGGTACGGCTAAAAGCAATATGAATTGGTCGTCTAGAACGTCTGGAACAGAGAATAAAAGGAGGTTTCTGGGGATGATAAAATAGCTTCAAGGTATAATGTACAGACAAAGGTATGGTAGGATGTGAATACAGTGGAGGTAAACCTAGGTATTGAGTGATGATTGTCTCTAGAAACATCATTGAAACCAGGAGATGTCATCGCATGTGTGGGTGGTGGAACTAATCTGTTGGATAAGGTATAATTAAAGTGACCAGATGTTCAGGAGTCTTATGGCTTGGGGATAGCAGCTGTTTAGACACCTCTTGGACCGAGACTTGGCGCTCCGGTACCGCTTGTCGTGTGGTAGATGAGAGAACAGGCTATAAATAGGGTGGCTGGAGTCTTTGATAATTTTCAGGGCCTTCCTCTGACACCGCCTGGTATAGAGATCCTGGATGGCAGGAAACTTGGCCCCAGTGATGTACTGGGCCGTTCGCACTACCTTCTGAAGGCCGAGCAGTTGCCATACCAGGCAGTGATGCTCTCGATGGTGCAGCTGTGGATCCTGTTGAGGATCTGAGGACCCGTGCCAAATCGTTTCAGTCTCATGAGGGGGAATAGGTTTTGTTGTGCCCTCTTCATGACTGTCATAGTGTGCATGGACCATGTTAGTTTGTTGGTGATGTGGACACCAACGAACTTGAAGCTTTCAACCTGCTCCACTGCAGCCCTATCGATAAGAATGGGGGCACGCTTGGTCCTCTTTTTCCTGTAGTCTACAATCATCTCCTTTGTCTTGATCACGTTGAGGGACAGGTTGTTGTCCTGGCACCACACGGCCAGGTCTCTGACCTATCGGTTGTCTTGTTGTTGTCGGTGATCAAGTCGGTGATCATGACACTGTTGTGTCATCGGCAAACCTAATGATGGTGTTGGAGTTGTGCCTGGCCATGCAGTCATGAGTGAACAGGGAGTGCAGGAGGGGACTGAGCACGCATGCCTGAGGGGCCCCGTGTTGAGGATCAGTGTGGCCGACGTGTTGTTGCCTACCCTTACCACCTGGGGGCGGCCCATCAGGAAGTCCAGGATCCAGTTGCAGAGGGAGGTGTTTAGTCCCAGGGTCCTTATCTTAGTGATGAGCATTGAGGGAACAATGGTGTTGAATGCTGAGCTGTTGTCAATTAATAGAAATCTCACATAGGTGTTCCTTTTGTTCAGGTGGGAAAAGGCAGTGTGGAGTGCAATAAAGACTGTCTCATCTGTGTATCTGTTAGGGCAGTATGCAAATTGGAGTGGGTCTAGGGTTTCTGGGATGATGGTGTTGTGCTACGGGTCGGTAGTCATTTAGGCAGGTTACCTTAGTGTTCTTGGGCACAGGCACTATGTTGGTCTGCTTGAAACATGTTGGTATTACAGACTCGGACAGGGAGAGGTTGAAAATGTCAGTGAATGCTCGCAGTACGCGTCCTGGTAATCCATCTGGCTCTGCGTCCTTGTGAATGTCTTACTCACATCGGCTGCGGAGAGCGTGATCACACAGTTGTCCGGAACAGCTCGTGCTCTCATGCATGTTTCAGTGTTATTTGCCTCGAAGCGAGCATAGAACTAGTTTCGCTTGTCTGGTAGGCTCGAGTCACTGGGTAGCTCTTGGCTGTGCTTCCCTTTGTGGTCCGTAATGGTTTGCAGACCCTGCCACATCCGACGAGTGTCCAAGCCAGTGTAGTACGACGTGATCTTTGTCTTGTATTGATGCTTTGCCTGATGGTTTGTCGGAGGGCATAGCAGGATTTCTTATAAGCTTCCAGGTTAGAGTCCTGCTCCTTGAAAGCGGCAGCTCTAGCCTTTTTCTCAGTGCGGATGCTGACTGTAATCCATGGGTTCTGATTGGGGTATGTTCGTACAGTAACTGTGGGGACGACGTCATCGATGCACTTGTTGATGAAGCCAATGACAGATGTGGTGAACTCCTCAATGCCATCGGAGTAATCCTGGAACATATTCCAGTCTGTGCTACCAAAACATTCCTGTAGCTTAGCATCTGCTTCATCTGATCACTTTTTTATTGATCTAGTCACTGGTGCTTCCTGCTTTAATTTTTGTTTGTAAGCAGGAATCAGGAGGATGGAATTATGGTCAGATTTGCCAAATGGAGGGCGAGGGAGAGCTTTGTATGCATCTCTCTGTGTGGAGTATAGTCCCCGACTACTAGGAGCGCTGCCTCTGAGTGTATAATATACAGTGCTATCGGAAAGAATTCAGTCCCCTTTCCATTTTCCACATTTTGTTACGTTGCAGCCTTGTTCTAAAATTGAATAAATACTATTTTCTTCTCATCAATCTACAAACAATACCCCATAATGACAAAGCGAAAACAGGTTTTTAGAAATGTTTGAGGATGTATTAAAATAAATACCTTATTTACATTATTCAGACCCTTTGCTATAAGACTCGAAATTGAGCTCAGGTGGATCCTGTTTCCATTAATCGTCCTTGAGCTGTTTCTACAATTTAATTGTCGTCCACCTGTGGTAAATTCAATTGATTGGACATGATTTGGAAAGGCACACATCTGTCCATATAACGTCCCACAGTTGACAGTGCATGTCAGGGCAAAAACCAAGCTATGAGGTCGAAGGAATGGTCCGTAGAGCAAAGATCTGGGGAAGGGTAACAAAACATTTCTGCAGCATTGAAGGTCTCCAAAAACACAGTGGCCTCCGTCATTCTTAAATGGAAGAAGTTTGTAACCACCATGACTCTTCCTAGAGCTAGCCATCCAGCCAAACTGAGCAATCGGGGAAGAAGGGCCTTGCTGGGGAGGTGACCAAGAACCCATTGGTCACTCTGACAGAGTTCCAGTGTTTCTCTATGGAGATGGGAGAACCTTCCAGAAGGACAACCATCTCGGCAGCACTCTACCAATCAGGCCTTTATGGTAGAGTGGCCAGTCGGAAGCCACTCCTCAGTAAAAGGCACATGACACCCCGCTTGGATTTTGCCAAAAGGCACATAAAAGCCTCTCAGACCATGAGAAACAAGATTCTCTGATCTGACAAAACCAAGATGGAACTATTTGGCCTGAATGCCAAGTGTCACATCTGGAGAAAACCAGGCCAACCTGGTCAATACCATCGCTACGGTGAAGCATGGTGGTGGCAGCATCATGCTGGGGATGGGGCAGGGACTGGGAGACTAGTCAGGATCGATGGAAAGATGAACGGAGCAAAGTACAGCGAGATCCTTGAGGAAAACTTGCTCCAGAGCGCTCAGGACCTCAGGCTGGGGACAACGACCTTAAGCACACAGCCAAGACAATGGACTTTAACCTGATCTAACATCTCTGAAGAGATCTGAAAAAAGCTGTGCACCGACACTCCGCATCCAACCTGACAGAGCTTAAGAGGATCTTCAAGGAAGAAGACTCAAGGCTGTAATCGCTGCCAAAGGTGTGTCAACAAAGTACTGAGTAAAAGGTTTTAATACTTATGTAAATGTGATATTTAAATTAAAAAAAAAAAAAATTACATTTTTTATACATTTTTATATTTAAAATTTTTTTTATACATTTGCACCCAAATTTAAACAGATTTTGCTTTTCATTATGGGGTATAGTGTGTAGATTGATAAGGGGGGGAAACAATGTAATCCATTTTAGAATTAGGTTGTAATGCAATAAAATGTGGGAAAAGTCAAGGCATCTGAATACTTTTCGAATGCACTGTGTATTCTATAGTACTGCATTATTGTATAGTAAACTGTAGTAATTCTTTATGTGGGTATGCTCTCTCTCCCTCTCCCTCTCTCCCCCTCTTCTCTCTCTCTCTCTCTCTCTCTCTCTCTCTCTCTCTCTCTCTCTCTCTCTCTCTCTCTCTCTCTCTCTCTCTCTCTCTCTCTCTCTCTCTCTCTCTCTCTCTCTCCATCTCTCTCTCTCTCCCCATCTCCATCTCCATCTCCCTTGCCCCTCCACAAGCCTATATGTTTAGGGTCACATCTGTCTCTGTCTCTCACTCCCCCTCACTCACACTCCCTCTCTCTGTCTCTGTCTTTCTCCATATGCCTCTGTCGTTCCCTTTCTTCTTTCCTACCCCCACACACACACCTGGCCACGTCCCAAGTAGGAAGGAGAGAGGGGGGAAAAGAAAACTCCAAGAAACCTTCCTCGGGGGACTTCTAAAGCGTCCCTGAAGGATTTACGACACATGTTCTCAGCTTTATGCCATTTCCCCTGCACTCAATAACGCAGGTGTAAAGCTGATGTGAGATGTGTTGAAACATGGCCCTTTGTCTGTTGCACTGGGCAAAAATTCCTCCCCTTGCTAGATGTTATTATTTTCCACAACGTTTGTTGTCGGTTAGAGAGATAAAGTGCATTCCAAATGGCTCCCTATCCCCTATACAGTGGAGGCCCATAAGGGCTCTGGTCAAAAGTAGTACATTATATAGAAAGTAGGGTGCCATTTGGAACACAGCCATGATTATGTTCCTCTATCCTCTTATTTGTCCAGCTTTTTTCTTCCGAGACAATTCCCTCCGTTCTAACATTTCCCAACGTTTCCTTGCGTTCCAGCAACGTTTCCAAAACATTTCCGGGATGTTCCAGGGGATGTTGTTTTTTGTTGTTGTTTTTCTTTACTGTAAAGTGGCTCCTTGTCTTTGTTCTATGGCTGCTTGGACATAACTGTCATTCGTCTCTCCATTCCCCAGGGTTGTGGGTCTGATCCCTATGGGGGATCATGAAATATATGCACTTACGTTGCAGTAAGTTGCTCTGGATAAGAGCCTCTGCTAAATGACCAAAATGTTTCCCAGTTGGGCCAACATAATCATGGTATCTCAATAACATTCCAATCACAGGGATGTCATGAGAAGAGTCAGTCCAAAGTAAGTGATGTGACTTCCACAATAGTCCTTAGCAACATTCTGACCAATACCATATCTCCTTCACATAAAATAGCCCTGAGCAACGTGAGTTTTCAGTGACTGACAATGCTGAGGTGTTATCAAGTTATCATCTGGCCCACGGTGAACTTGTGTGTGTGTGTGTGTGTGTGTGTGTGTGTGTGTGTGTGTGTGTGTGTGTGTGTGTGTGTGTGTGTGTGTGTGTGTGTGTGTGTGTGTGTGTGTGTGTGTGTGTGTGTGTGTGTGTGTGTGTGTGTGTGTGTGTGTGTGTGTGTGTGTGCTTGTTTGCGTGTGTGTGTGTGTGTGTGTGCATGCGTGCTTGTTTGTGTGTGTGTGTGTGCATGCGTGCTTGTTTGCATGTGTGTCAGAACAGTATGGTTTTCTTTTAAATACTTGGTATAGTTTGCTCAGCGCAACTAATGGAGTCGTCCCAAAAGTACACACCCTGCCCACCTACCCGGAGGGTAAATCAAGCGCACCTAAAACATTTTTGGCACAGGTAGGCATGTGTGCGCGTATGTGACAGCCCTTGTGGTGTTTATGTAGTGTGCATACAGTATGTGTGTGCATACTAGTGAGCATATGTATTTTTTTGGTGGGTATGGTCCCAGGGAGTATAGATAGAAGGTGCCCAACTGCACAGATACAGGATCAGATTATTTTTCACCGGACAAAATGGCTAAGGTTAGGACTGGGGGGTTGGGTAATCTGTTCCTAGATCTGTGGTTACTGGCAGATCGAGGGCTCTCACATTAAAATGCAGTGTTGGAGCTGCTGAGAGGTTTCAATAAAGCTCTTTAATTGCATAGGTGGGTCTCCATTTACAGCGTTGGAGCTAATTGGCTATAAATGAGTCCATTTGGTTTCATTTGCAGATCGGGGGCAGAGGGGGAGTGTACGTGAATGTGTGAGGTGGAGGGTAGGTTGGTGATGGCTGAGTTTCACCTGAACCATTATTTTTCTATGCACACATGCCTCCATAGTGTGTGTGGGTCGGTGCATGAAAACGTAATCTGCTCTGTTAATATGAGTGACCTCACTGGGTGGCAACCAACTGGCTTGTCAGATGCCCAGAGAGAAACAGACAAGAGAAGCAGAGAGAGGCAAAAGGACAAAGCGAATGACTAAGGCAGGAATAGAGGCAGACAGAGGAAAAGAGTCGATAGAGACATTGGGAGAGTGAGAAGCAGAGAAAGAGAAAGAAGAGCAGATGTAGACAGAGAAAAAGACTGAGATAGAGAGTGAGGAAGACATAAACACAGACATTTGGAAACAGAGGGAGAAGCGTGGGTATAGGGCTGATGATAGGCCTGGGCCTCTGCCATTGAAAACAGAGCGGCCCTCTCATTGCAAAGCCCCACCGCCTCGGTGAGTTGAGGAGAGAGCAGAACGGCACGCTCTACCAAACCCACAGAGGGATTCTCCAGGAGACTACTGTGTGTGTGTGTGTGTCTGTGTGATGTATGCTCTCTGGAGCTGACTAGAGAGACGAGGGCTTCGTGTCCTGGCAAGAAAAAGAGAGAGCAAAGAGCAGGCAGGGGGGGGATGAAAGACACAGAGAGAAGGCCTTGTGTATGCAGTGAAAAGTGATGTCCCAAAGAGAGGAGGGTAGGAGGTGTGATCGTGTGATCGTGCTTGCACATGCACATGAGAAGTGTGCCCACTACACTTTCTGGTCTGTCTGTGTATCTACATGTGTCCTTGCCCGCACACGGCTGGGTGGATGGGATCAGGCTGGTCTCATAGATGAAACGTAACATAGTAAATTAGTATGACATGTTACGTTGGTATGGTTACATACTCCCCCACCCCAACTAGACGGTACAATTTTAGCCATCTTGGTTGATGCAAATCGTACAATCTGGCCAGGTTGATATCAAGATTTGGTCAAATCGCACAGTGTGACGTAATAATTGTAAAAGACTGAATCTGACATACAGTCTGCAAAGGCCTTTAGACAGAAGATTACTTATTAAGGCAAAAACTAAATGGGGCTAGTTAGTCGGGGTGGAAGGGTAGGCGTATATAGCGAACGTCTAGCAAATCAAAGGATATTTTGATTGCATGATCGAATTTCATCATGGACAACCTTAGCATTTTTGCTAATTAGTAACTTTACTACTTTTAGCTACTTTGCATGTTAGCTAAGGAAAGGGGAAATACCTAGTCTGTTGCACAGCTGAATGTATTCAATTATAATTCACAACATATCTTATACGAAATGGATGATGAATATCCCAAAATTAATACATACCATACCAAATGTAACATATACTAATTTTGTTTACTATGTTACGTCTTCCCCTGAGTCCAGGTTGATGTGATAGCGGTGGAAGTGGAGGGGGCTTTTGGGGGGGTGAGTGTCAGAGGCGTCCTCGCAGATTGCCTGTTATTTTCTTTACCAGTGTTTGCGCAGCTCGTTAATTAATCAGCTCGTGTGTGATTACCACTGAGCCACGCTGATCAAGCCCTGAGGAGAGGAGCCAAGTCTGCCCCCTTCCTTTCTCTTCCTGATCCTGCCCCCCCCCGCACACAGCCACAGACAGAATCCCAATAGTCTAAACTGGCCTCTCTCTCCTCGTATTCTCTCCTTCATCTGCACCGATCTGACAACAGGTAATGGTAATGGTCCATTCCAGGTATTTGCGGTCATTAAGCCAAAGTCAACCCAGTGCCCTTTGCAGGTCTCACGGAGAAAGTTTCCTCTAACTCAGAACATGGAATCAGAGCATAAAAATAGTCTGTCCTCGGTTAAAACATTTACTACAGAGTTCCAAACTGCCACTGGAAACAACGTCAGCACAAGAACTATGCACCTGGAGATCTTCACAAGCCTAAGATCACCATGCTCAATGACAGACATCGGCTGGAGTGGTGTAAAGCTCACAGCCATTGGACTCTGGAGCAGTGGAAACAAGTTCTCTGGAATGATGAACCAAAGCCTACATGTAAATATTAAAGAATATATCAGTTATTTGTATTTCTTGCAACTTTCTGAAGACAGAACGGCATGGGAATGCCTGTGCTTACCACTTTGTTTAGCCAGTTAGTAGTGCTGAGTGATTAGTGCTGTGTAGCCATTTAGTAGTGCTGAGTGATTAGTGCTGTGTATCCAGTCAATAGTGATGTGGAGCCAGTTAGTAGTGTTGAGTGATTAGTGATTAGTGCTGTGTAGCCATTTAGTAGTGCTGAGTGATTAGTGCTGTGTATCCAGTCAATAGTGATGTGGAGCCAGTTAGTAGTGCTGAGTGATTAGTGCTGTGGAGCCAGTTAGTAGTGCTGAGTGATTAGTGCTGTGGAGCCAGTTAGTAGTGCTGAGTGATTAGTGATGTGGAGCCAGTTAGTAGTGCTGAGTGATTAGTGCTGTGTAGCCAGTTAGTAGTGCTGAGTGATTAGTGCTGTGTAGCCAGTTAGTAGTGCTGAGTGATTAGTGATGTGTAGCCAGTTAGTAGTGCTGAGTGATTAGTGCTGTGGAGCCAGTTAGTAGTGCTGAGTGATTAGTGCTGTGGAGCCAGTTAGTAGTGCTGAGTGATTAGTGATTAGTGCTGTGTAGCCAGTTAGTAGTGCTGAGTGATTAGTGCTGTGGAGCCAGTTAGTAGTGCTGAGTGATTAGTGATGTGTAGCCAGTTAGTAGTGCTGAGTGATTAGTGATTAGTGCTGTGGAGCCAGTTAGTAGTGCTGAGTGATTTAGTGATGTGGAGCCAGATTAGTGCTGAGTGATTAGTGATTAGTGTGTAGCCAGTTAGTAGTG
>NW_025745139.1:0-9202 GCF_021184085.1 Oncorhynchus gorbuscha
CTCATTGCGAGCTCACAGAACAGGGCTCCGGGCAGCCGAGCGGAAATGGAGGAAAACTCGCCTCCCTGCGGACCTGGCATCCTTTCACTCCCTCCTCTCTACATTTTCCTCCTCTGTCTCTGCTGCTAAAGCCACTTTCTACCACGCTAAATTCCAAGCATCTGCCTCTAACCCTAGGAAGCTCTTTGCCACCTTCTCCTCCCTCCTGAATCCTCCGCCCCCTCCCCCCTCCTCCCTCTCTGCAGATGACTTCGTCAACCATTTTGAAAAGAAGGTCGACGACATCCGATCCTCGTTTGCTAAGTCAAACGACACCGCTGGTTCTGCTCACACTGCCCTACCCTGTGCTCTGACCTCTTTCTCCCTCTCTCTCCAGATGAAATCTCGCGTCTTGTGACGGCCGGCCGCCCAACAACCTGCCCGCTTGACCCTATCCCCTCCTCTCTTCTCCAGACCATTTCCGGAGACCTTCTCCCTTACCTCACCTCGCTCATCAACTCATCCCTGACCGTTGGCTACGTCCCTTCCGTCTTCAAGAGAGCGAGAGTTGCACCCCTTCTGAAAAAACCTACACTCGATCCCTCCGATGTCAACAATTACAGACCAGTATCCCTTCTTTCTTTTCTCTCCAAAACTCTTGAACGTGCCGTCCTTGGCCAGCTCTCCCGCTATCTCTCTCTGAATGACCTTCTTGATCCAAATCAGTCAGGTTTCAAGACTAGTCATTCAACTGAGACTGCTCTCCTCTGTATCACGGAGGCGCTCCGCACTGCTAAAGCTAACTCTCTCTCCTCTGCTCTCATCCTTCTAGATCTATCGGCTGCCTTCGATACTGTGAACCATCAGATCCTCCTCTCCACCCTCTCCGAGTTGGGCATCTCCGGCGCGGCCCACGCTTGGATTGCGTCCTACCTGACAGGTCGCTCCTACCAGGTGGCGTGGCGAGAATCTGTCTCCTCACCACGCGCTCTCACCACTGGTGTCCCCCAGGGCTCTGTTCTTGGCCCTCTCCTATTCTCGCTATACACCAAGTCACTTGGCTCTGTCATAACCTCACATGGTCTCTCTTATCATTGCTATGCAGACGACACACAATTAATCTTCTCCTTTCCCCTTCTGATGACCAGGTGGCGAATCGCATCTCTGCATGTCTGGCAGACATATCAGTGTGGATGACGGATCACCACCTCAAGCTGAACCTCGGCAAGACGGAGCTGCTCTTCCTCCCGGGGAAGGACTGCCCGTTCCATGATCTCGCCATCACGGTTGACAACTCCATTGTGTCCTCCTCCGAGAGCGCCAAGAACCTTGGCGTGATCCTGGACAACACCCTGTCGTTCTCAACTAACATCAAGGCGGTGGCCCGTTCCTGTAGGTTCATGCTCTACAACATCCGCAGAGTACGACCCTGCCTCACACAGGAAGCGGCGCAGGTCCTAATCCAGGCACTTGTCATCTCCCGTCTGGATTACTGCAACTCGCTGTTGGCTGGGCTCCCTGCCTGTGCCATTAAGCCCCTTCAACTCATCCAGAACGCCGCAGCCCGTCTGGTGTTCAACCTTCCCAAGTTCTCTCACGTCACCCGGCTCCTCCGTTCTCTCCACTGGCTTCCAGTTGAAGCTCGCATCGTTCAAGACCATGGTGCTTGCCTACGGAGCTGTGAGACGGCACCTCAATACCTCAGGCTCTGATCAGGCCCTACACCAAACAAGGGCACTGCGTTCATCCACCTCCTGGCCTGCTCGCCTCCCTACCACTGAGGAAGTACAGCTCCCGCTCAGCCCAGTCAAAACCTTCATTGCATGCCCTGGCCCCCAATGGTGGAACAAACTCCTCACGACGCCAGGACAGCGAGGTCAATCACACCTTCCGGAGACACTGAGCCCCACCTCTTTAAGAATACCTAGGATAGGTTAAGTAATCCTCACCCCACCCCCTAAGTTTTAGATGCACTATTGTTAAGTGACTGTCCCACTGGATGTTATATGCAGAGTTCGCTAACGTTAACTATACTGAACCAAAATGTAAACGCCGCAAGCAACAATGAAAGATTTTTCTGAGTTACATTTCATATAAGGAAATCAGTCAATTGAATTAAATTCATTAGGCCCCAATCTATGGATTTCACAGGACTGGGCAGGGGTGCAGCCATGGGTGGGACTGGGAGAGCAGGGGTGCAGCAATGGATGGGACTGGGAGGGCAAGTGCGCAGCCACAGGGGAGCCAGGCCAAGCCAATCAGAATGAGTTCTTCCCCACAAAAGGGCTTTATTACAGACAGAAATACTCCTCAGTTTCATCAGCTGTCAGGGTTGCTGGTTTCAGAGGATCCCTCGGGTGAAGAAGCCAGATGTGGACGTCCTGGGCTGGAGTGGTTACACGTGGTCTGCGGTTGTGAGGCCGGTTGGACGTACTGCCAAATTCTCTAAAACGACATTGGAGGTGGCTTATGTAGAGAAATTAACAGTCAATTCTCTGGCAAAAGCTTTGGTGGACTTTCCTACAGTCAACATGGCAATTGCATTTTGTATGCTATTGTATGTGTGAACGATGGCTTGCTCCTCGAATGATCCCAGTCCCTCCTATTGTGCATCTGTTGTAGAAAGAGGCGACGATTCTCGGAACATATGTTCTCTACAAATGTTTTATTTCCTTTTGGATGCAGGTATGTGGTTTTATCTATGTAAAATATATTATGTATAATAAGGAGAGACTGTATTAAATTTTGTATTCAAAAATCATTTTGATGCACTGAGAGAAAGAGGCGACGATTCTCAGAACATATGTGCTCTACAAATGTTTTATTTCCTTTTGTATGCAGATGCAAGATACAGAGAGTGAGTTCTGCTTAATTAAAACTACCTGGTCTCCAAAGTCCATATCTATAGTCTCAATCAACCACACACAAACGCAGAGTTACAGCGGTGCAGTATAGCACCGGTTACATCGGTGCCTTCTAGACCCGGATTCATCGTTGATCGACGTCAGCTCAATCACCGCGGCGCTGCTGCTCTAGAGACTAATTATATCATTGAGGTACTCTTGCCGCCTTGTGGTAAAAATCGGAACTACAGTCTTTTTTCCTGTTTATTTTGTTTCTGACAACGATGCATTGAGAGCGCTGTTTATAGTTAGCTTCTTCGAGATAGGGGGCGCTCTTTTAATTTTTGGATAAAAAAGGTTCCCGTTTTAAACAAGATATTTTGTCACGAAAAGATGCTCGACTATGCATGTAATTGACAGCTTTGGAAAGAAAAAAACTCTGACGTTTCCAAAACTGCAAAGATATCATCTGTGAGTGCCCCAGAACTAATGCTACAGGCGAAACCAAGATGAAATTTCATACAGGAAATGCCCCAGATTCTGAAGGCGCTGTGTTCCAATGTCTCCTTATGAATGCGCCAGGAATGAGCCTGCCCTTTCTGTCGTTTCCCCAAGGTGTCTGCAGCATTGTGATGTATTTGTAGGCATATCATTGGAAGATTGACCATAAGAGACTACATTTACCAGGTGTCCGCCCGGTGTCCTGCGTCGAAATGATTGCGTAATCTCTAGCTCCATGCGCGTTCCATTTCTTCAGAGGAGAAACTAAACTGCCACGAATGATTTATCATCGATAGATATGTGAAAAACACCTTGAGGATTGATTCTAAACAACGTTTGCCATGTTTCTGTCAATATTATGGAGTTAATTTGGAAAAAAGTTTGCGTTGTAATGACTTAATTTTCGGGTTTTTTCTTACCCAAACGTGATGAAGAAAACGGAGCGATTTGTCTACACAAATGATCTTTTTGTAAAAACTGAACATTTGCTATCTAACTGAGAGTCTCCTCATTGAAAACATCTGAAGTTCTTCAAAGGTAAATGATTTTATTTGAATGCTTTTCTTGTTTTTGTGAAAATGTTATGCTAGGCTATCAATACTGTTACACAAATGCTTGTTTAGCTATGGTTCAAAAGCATATTTTGAAAATCTGAGATGACAGTGTTGTTAACAAAAGGCTAAGCTTGAGAGCAAATATATTTATTTAATTTCATTTGCGATTTTCATGAATAGTTAACTTTGCGTTATGCTAATGAGCTTGAGGCTGTAATCACGATCCTGGATACGGGATGGCTAGAATCAAACGAGGTTAACCAACATAGAAGTGTGTTCATCAAAAACAGACATTTTAACCTCTTACCTCCACCCGACTGCAGGCGTCCCATCTTGACATCTGAAATTCAAAATGCCTAGGCTAAATGATTTTATTTGAAACTCAAACCTTCATTAAAACACACATGCAGGGTACTGAATTAAAGCTACACTCGTTGTGAATCCAGCCAACAAGTCAGATTTTAAAATGCTTTCAAAAGCATGAAATGCTTGTTTGATAGCATGCAACACCCTAAAGTAAATTTTGAGCAATCGAGCGCTATGACACAAAAAAGGCATATCGAAAGAGAAAATATAAAACATTCATTTCATTTGAAGATCTTCTTTGTTAACACTCTAGATGTCCCATAAACATCACTATTGAGGTCTTTTTTCAATTAAATCGGTCCATATATAGCCTAGATATCAATCTATGAAGACTGTGTGATCAAGGAAAAAAACAGCGTTTTTTTTTATAGCAACGTCATTTTAAATAAAAAAGTCGTGATG
Organism: Oncorhynchus gorbuscha; assembly: GCF_021184085.1. Taxonomy (NCBI): domain Eukaryota; kingdom Metazoa; phylum Chordata; class Actinopteri; order Salmoniformes; family Salmonidae; genus Oncorhynchus; species Oncorhynchus gorbuscha. Next base: position 4,646 of record NW_025745139.1, read on the forward strand.
AACTTTCACAAAACACTTCAAATAGGTTTTGTAATGCAACTTTAGGCATTAGTAAACGTGTAATAATCAATCAAATTGATCACTGGGCGATGTATATTCTATAACTCTAAAATAATGTCCGGATAAATCTCAACCAAAAATATCCTGTTAACCGGAAGAAATGGGCTGTCTCTTGTTCGTTTGACCAAGAAACAAATCCTAGGCAAATGACAAGACTGTTGACATGGTGTGGAAGCTGTAGGTATTGCAACCTCGGCTCAGGTAATGTGGTTTCTATTCAACAATACATTCGTCGGCGCATGTAAGTACAGTTCTTTGTTTGTCGAAATGAGAGTCGGATCCGACATATCAGAGTGGTGTTTACTCATGTCTTTAATAAATGAATCGCAATACAGAACATAACCACAATCCCACATGCCTACAAAAACATGTTAACAGACAAAAACCCCATTTAGCCTATCTGGTGAAACTACACAGGACAGGAACAATCACCCACGAAATACAAGTGAAACCCAGGCTACCTAAATACGGTTCAAACATAGAGACAACAAAAACCTGTATTTTTTTTTTGAGAACCGCCTCAGAATCACATACAAGACACACACAATCAACCACAATCCCATTTATTGAATATTTCAAACTTTTTTAACAAATCAAAAACTGAAAAATGTCACATTTAGGTCAACATTTGGATCATTCAGAGATCCTCACTGAACTTCTGGAGAGTTTGCTGCACTGAAAGTAAAAGAGGCTGAATAATTTTGCACGCCCAATTTTTCAGTTTTTGTTAAAAATATTTGAAATATCCAATAAATGTCATTCCACTTCATGATTGTGTCCCACTTGTTGTTTTCTTCCAAAAACTACACTTTTATATCTTTATGTTTGAAGCCTGAAATGTGGCAAAAGGTCGAAAGTTCAAGGGGGGGTAGGATCAAGGCATTGTACTTAGGAGGAAGGGCATGGCATCTTATTGGGGAACAATCAGATGAGATAATTAGGTTTCTCATCTGGATCAAAGCCCTGAGACATGGTAAAGATAAATTTACGCAATGAGACAACAGTTGATCCTACAGAGAAGCCAGAGATTGTATTTGACATTCTGAAACAGAAATTCAGCGAATTGGCCTATTCATGCATGCCCTTGGCTGATTTTTACAATACTAAACCTGTACCCGGAGAGGCTGTTATGGAGTATTTTCGATTGAACAAGGCCGTAGATGTACAGAAAGATTTTGGCCTTAAGAGACAAGGTAAGAAGATTGACTCCGATGAAATTAGGTTGTTTGTAACAGACATGACCCCAAACTGGCAGCAGTATTTATACAAGTCTGCTGAGAAATGGACTGCGAGTTAAGTACAGGAGAGAATCTATGAACATGATACAGTGCCTTGCAGGAAAGCCACCATGTGAATCTACCGCTGTATCCTCAAAGCAAGTAACAGTACATCACCAGATAACTCCATGTAACTGATAACTGATGTAATTTACTCATGTTACCTTATAACTCTTATATGGCTCTATCATGTGGACAATTGAATATTATTTCTAAGGTGTTTTTCCTGTGGTTCCATTTGTTGCCAACATTTGTTGCCACCAGGTGACATCTCTCATTTAAACATCTTTGGCCAGTGCATACGTGAAAATGATTTCATTTGAATAAAGTGTAAACAGATTATTACAGTTACATATGTGGCAACAGAGAAACTATGACAACATTGCCATTACTGTTGAAAGTTTCCCTTTTTCTCTCTATTTGTACCCCACATAGTTTTTTTGCATCGATAACGACAAAAAGCAAAGTCTCACATTTTAAGCAACATTTGGTAAAAATAATTTATACACGTTTTTTAGCTCCATTGTATACTCCCAGGGCCACAAGCCATGTATGTTCTCTGTACTCTATGACAGGTTTAAAGTTCATGTTCTGTAGACCTATGACACTGACGCTACATGATACATTTGGCTGTTATTAAAATATAAATCTCAATGCATTTCAGCACACTGATATCATAATTGAGGGTCTATTGCTGTCCTCTTAAAAGCTGGGAAAAAACACCTTTGTAGAGTGGATGAAGCCAACACATACTGTACCCTACATTATATGAGCATAACACTCATAGGAGTTTCACTTACTCAATCGTTCTCAGAGCGGAAAGGATTATGATTGGTTGCATCAGGCAACCAATGAAAAATAAGAGGCGGGAATACCAAACGGAGAGCAGGCAGGTAGACATGTCACTTGATAGGCAAAATAAACACGTTTGGGAAAAAAAGTGAGGGAGGAATAGGAAGTACAAAATTCTGCAGGAGCGAGCAGCATATAAGCAAAGTTGAATATAGTTCTTCATTTCGTGCATTAATGTCCTGTTTCCAGTTAGTCTAATTAACTGATTATATACTAAATGTGATGCAAGCTAAAATTAGCTTGGTCAAATGTGTTTACGTTGTTAGCAAGCCAAGTTTCGCCTTCCAGTGCCTTCAGAAAGTATTCGTACCTTTGACTTATTCCACATTTTGTTGTGTTACAGCATGAATAAAATGTTTAAATATATTTTTAAATCACCCATCTACACATGCCTCATAATGACAAAGTAAAAACATGTTTATAGAAATGTTTGCAAATGGATTGAAAATGAAATACAGAAATATCTCATTGTACAAGCACCTTTGGCAGAGATTACAGCAGTGAGTCTATAAGAGCTTTCCACATCTCAATTGTGCAATATTTGCCCATTATTCTTGACAGAATTCAAGCTCTGTCAAATTGGTTATTGATCAACAGTAGTGTATATTTGGCCTTGTTTTAGGTTATTGTCCTGCTGAATTTGTCTCCAAGTGTCTGTTGGAAAGCAGACGGAACCAGGTTTTCCTTTAGGATTTTGCCTGTGCTTAGCTCTATTCCATTTATGTTCATCCTAAAATATTCACCAGTCCTTGCCGATGACACGCATACCCATAACATGATGCAGCCACCACCATGCTTGGAAAATATGAAGAGTGGTACTCAGTCATGTGTTGTTTGATTTGCCTCAAACATACTGTAATGCTTTGTATTCAGGACAAAGTTACTTCTTTGACCTCATTTTGTACAGTTTTACTTTAGTACCTTATTGCAGACAGGATGCATGTTTTGGAATATTATATTCTGTACAGACTTCCTTCTCTTCACTCTGTAATTTTGGTTAGTATTGTGGAGTAACTATGTACAATGCTGTTGATCCAGCCTCAGTTTCCTCCTATCACAGCCATTAAGCATGGCCATCAGCCACCTACAATCTCTAAACTTGGCTTGTCAATTTGATCTTGGGGTGGGCTACTGCTGAAAAAGTATAGCCAACAATAAGCAGGTTCACTTATGACAATCTTTCAAATAGCGTTACCATTGCATGAACACCTGCTGTGACTATCATTAGCAAACTAATTATGCCAAAAGTAGTGTTACAGTTCAAGAGTAATCAGGACACTGGGAAGTCACAAAACACTGAGCACTCTCATTGAGATCATCTTCTTACAACCAGATGGTCACATCTTGGCTATTTTGTGTAGATACCGGCGCCGCACTACATCTCATCAGGATCATAGCATTTTGACAACCATTAGAAACAAACACCATTGTAAAGTATTCATTTTATTGAAACGTGCTCAAGTCAAAGGACTTCATATCCATACTGGGGATAGTGGAAAGTGATGCACCCTTCAGGCCACCTACAATTAGATGGCTGTAGAGACAGAAAAGACAGCCATCCCTGTAACAGGTTGAAGAAGTGTTAGTAACATGCATCTCATTGCCGTTGGGGGATGTTACAGTAAAATAACCAGCACACACACACACCTGACAAGCAAAGTGTTCCAGACCATTACACCAACCAGTCAACTGAATACAGAACACAATGACAGATGAGTAGGTTACAGGTTCAAGTTCATTTGGCATCAAAGCTCATACAATTAAAAGCCAAGTGTAAACTATAGTCTTCAATGCCAAAATCACCAACCTTGTTCTACAGTAGGATATTTGACAAATTCACTGGGGATCCGGGTTTCAGAGTTTTCCACTATTGTGAGCGGTCCAAGAACAGAGTTTTGAACCAGGCCCTGGGGTTCTGAGAAAAAATATATAAATTACTTCAAGCTGCAGTCCCATCAGAACTCAAGAGTGATCAGCTCAAATTAATATGGAACTACAGTTTAGTCAGGCTTGAAATGAAGTGCCTCAAAATACCTGAATCCACACCCCTCTTCAACCGAGGCTTGCAACTCGAGTCACAGCACTTGCAGAGGTCACTTTGAGACGGGTCGTCCAGCAGCTCCCATCTATGAATAAAAAAAAGTTGGCTGTTGCATTGGCACTAACGTCATTATGGTCGTTATGTGACCAATACTTACTCTCCAGTCTCTTTAATGTAGTGGCAGGCCTTCTTTTCTATATCAAAAACCTCAGGTCCCATGCAACAAGCTTACAATGAATATACACCTGGGGTGAAATAAGAGAACAGTCAAGAGCTACAGTATGAAAACAACCCAGTCATATCGAGAACTTGTGGTCCACTCACTTC
>NW_025745139.1:9702-25043 GCF_021184085.1 Oncorhynchus gorbuscha
GCTGACCACAACAGTGAATCAACCCACCCAGGTGACGCACCCCCCCAGGGACGGCATGAGAGAGCCCCAGCAAGCCAGTGACTCAGCCCCGTAACAGGGTTAGAGGCAGAGAATCCCAGTGGAAAGAGGGGAACCGGCCAGGCAGAGACAGCAAGGGCGGTTCGTTGCTCCAGAGCCTTTCCGTTCACCTTCCCACTCCTGGGCCAGACTACACTCAATCATATGACCCACTGAAGAGATGAGTCTTCAGTAAAGACTTAAAGGTTGAGACCGAGTTTGCGTCTCTGACATGGGTAGGCAGACCGTTCCATAAAAATGGATCTCTATAGGAGAAAGCCCTGCCTCCAGCTGTTTGCTTAGAAATTCTAGGGACAATTAGGAGGCCTGCGTCTTGTGACCGTAGCATACGTGTAGGTATGTACGGCAGGACCAAATCAGAGAGGTAGGTAGGAGCAAGCCCATGTAATGCTTTGTAAGTTAGCAGTAAAACCTTGAAATCAGCCCTTGCTTTGACAGGAAGCCAGTGTAGAGAGGCTAGCACTGGAATAATATGATCAAATTTTTTGGTTCTAGTCAGGATTCTAGCAGCCGTATTTAGCACTAACTGAAGTTTATTTAGTGCTTTATCCGGGTAGCCGGTAAATAGAGCATTGCAGTAGTCTAACCTAGAAGTGACAAAAGCATGGATTAATTTTTCTGCATCATTTTTGGACAGAAAGTTTCTGATTTTTGCAATGTTACGTAGATAGCAAAAAGCTGTCCTCGAAATGGTCTTGATATGTTCTTCAAAAGAGAGATCAGGGTCCAGAGTAACGCCGAGGTCCTTCACAGTTTTATTTGAGACGACTGTACAACCATTAAGATTAATTGTCAGATTCAACAGAAGATCTCTTTGTTTCTTGGGACCTAGAACAAGCATCTCTGTTTTGTCCGAGTTTAATAGTAGAAAGTTTGCAGCCATCCACTTCCTTATGTCTGAAACACATGCTTCTAGCGAGGGCAATTTTGGGGCTTCACCATGTTTCATTGAAATGTACAGCTGTGTGTCATCCGCATAGCAGTGAAAGTTTACATTATGTTTTCGAATAACATCCCCAAGAGGTAAAATATATAGTGAAAACAATAGTGGTCCTAAAACAGAACCTTGAGGAACACCGAAATTTACAGTTGATTTGTCAGAGGACAAACCATTCACAGAGACAAACTGATATCTTTCCGACAGATAAGATCTAAACCAGGCCAGAACATGTCCGTGTAGACCAATTTGGGTTTCCAATCTCTCCAAAAGAATGTGGTGATCGATGGTATCAAAAGCAGCACTAAGGTCTAGGAGCACGAGGACAGATGCAGAGCCTCGGTCCGATGCCATTAAAATGTCATTTACCACCTTCACAAGTGCCGTCTCAGTGCTATGATGGGGTCTAAAACCAGACTGAAGCATTTCGTATACATTGTTTGTCTTCAGGAAGGCAGTGAGTTGCTGCGCAACAGCCTTCTCTAAAATTTTTGAAAGGAATGGAAGATTCGATATAGGCCGATAGTTTTTTATATTTTCTGGGTCAAGGTTTGGCTTTTTCAAGAGAGGCTTTATTACTGCCACTTTTAGTGAGTTTGGTACACATCCAGTGGATAGAGAGCCGTTTATTATGTTCAACATATGAGGGCCAAGCACAGGAAGCAGCTCTTTCAGTAGTTTAGTTGGAATAGGGTCCAGTATACAGCTTGAAGGTTTAGAGGCCATGATTATTTTCATCATTGTGTCAAGAGATATAGTACTAAAACACTTGAGCGTCTCTCTTGATCCTAGGTCCTGGCAGAGTTGTGCAGACTCAGGACAACTGAGGTTTGGAGGAATATGCAGGTTTAAAGAGGAGTCCGTAATTTGCTTTCTAATAATCATAATCTTTTCCTCAAAGAAGTTCATGAATTTATCACTGCTAAAGTGAAAGTCATCCTCTCTTGGGGAATGCTGCTTTTTAGTTAGCTTTGCCACAGTATCAAAAAGGAATTTCGGATTGTTCTTATTTTCCTCAATTAAGTTAGAAAAATAGGATGATCGAGCAGCAGTAAGGGCTCTTCAGTACTGCACGGTACCGTCCTTCCAAGCTAGTCGGAAGACTTCCAGTTTGGTGTGGCGCCATTTCCGTTCCAATTTTCTGGAAGCTTGCTTCAGAGCTCGGGTATTTTCTGTGTACCAGGGAGCTAGTTTCTTATGAGACATTTTTTTTTAGTTTTTAGGGGTGCAACTGCATCTAGGGTATTGTGCAAGGTTAAATTGAGATCCTCAGTTAGGTGGTTAACGGATTTTTGTCCTCTGGCGTCCTTGGGTAGGCAGAGGGAGTCTGGAAGGGCATCAAGGAATCTTTGTGTTGTCTGTGAATTTATAGCACGACTTTTGATGTTCCTTGGTTGGGGTCTGAGCAGATTATTTGTTGCAATTGCAAACGTAATAAAATGGTGGTCCGATAGTCCAGGATTATGAGGAAAAACATTAAGATCCACAACATTTATTCCATGGGACAAAACTAGGTCCAGCGTATGACTGTGACAGTGAGTGGGTCCAGAGACATGTTGGACAAAACCCACTGAGTCGATGATGGCTCCGAAAGCCTTTTGGAGTGGGTCTGTGGACTTTTCCATGTGAATATTAAAGTCACCAAAGATTAGAATATTATTTGCAATGACTACAAGGTCCGATAGGAATTCAGGGAACTCAGTGAGAAACGCTGTATATGGCCCAGGAGGCCTGTAAACAGTAGCTATAAAAAGTGATTGAGTAGGCTGCATAGATTTCATGACTAGAAGCTCAAAAGACGAAAACGTCATCATTTGTTTTTGTAAATTGAAATTTGCTATCGTAAATGTTAGCAACACCTCCGCCTTTGCGGGATGCACGGGGGATATGGTCACTAGTGTAGCCAGGAGGTGAGGCCTCATTTAACACAGTAAATTCATCAGGCTTAAGCCATGTTTCAGTCAGGCCAATCACATCAAGATTATGATCAGTGATTAGTTCATTGACTATAATTGCCTTTGAAGTAAGGGATCTAACATTAAGTAGCCCTATTTTGAGATGTGAGGTATCATGATCTCTTTCAGTAATGACAGGAATGGAGGTGGTCTTTATCCTAGTGAGATTGCAAAGGCGAACACCGCCATGTTTAGTTTTGCCCAACCTAGGTCGAGGCACAGACACGGTCTCAATGGTGATAGCTGAGCTGACTACATTGACTATGCTAGTGGCAGACTCCACTATGCTGGCAGGCTGGCTAATAGCCTGCTGCCTGGCCTGCACCCTATTTCATTGTGGAGCTAGAGGATTTAGAGCCCTGTCTATGTTGGTAGATAAGATGAGAGCACCCCTCCAGCTAGGATGGAGTCCGTCACTCCTCAGCAGGTCAGGCTTGGTCCTGTTTGTGGGTGAGTCCCAGAAAGAGGGCCAATTATCTACAAATTCTATCTTTTGGGAGGGGCAGAAAACAGTTTTCAACCAGCGATTGAGTTGTGAGACTCTGCTGTAGAGCTCATCACTCCCCCTAACTGGGAGGGGGCCTGAGACAATTACTCGATGCCGACACATCTTTCTAGCTGATATGCATGCAGAAGCTATGTTGCGCTTGGTGATCTCTGACTGTTTCATCCTAACATCGTTGGTGCCGACGTGGATAACAATATCTCTATACTCTCTACACTCACCAGTTTTAGCTTTAGCCAGCACCATCTTCAGATTAGCCTTAACGTCGGTAGCCCTGCCCCCGGGTAAACAGTGTATGATCGCTGGATGATTCGCTTTAACTCTAATACTGCGGGTAATGGAGTCGCCAATGACTAGAGTTTTCAATTTGTCAGAGCTAATGGTGGGAAGCTTCGGCGTCTCAGACCCCGTAACGGGAGGAGTAGAGACCAGAGAAGACTCGGCCTCTAACACCGACCCGCTGCTTAATGGGGAAAACCGGTTGAAAGTTTCTGTCGGCTGAATGAGCGACACCGGTTGAGCTTTCCTACAGCATTTCCTTCCAGAAACCGTGAGAAAGTTGTCCGGCTGCGGGGACTGTGCCAGGGGATTTATACTACTATCTGTACTTACTGGTGGCACAGACGCTGTTTTATCCTTTCCTACACTGAAATTACCCTTGCCTAACAATTGCGTCTGAAGCTGGGCTTGCAGTACAGCTATCCTCGCCGTAAGGCGAGCACAGCGGCTGCAATTAGAAGGCATCATGTTAATGTTACTACTTAGCTTCGGCTGTTGGAGGTCCTGACGAATCGTGTCCAGATAAAGCGTATATGAACGGTAATTAAAAAGTGAAAACCGTAAAGTTGTCAGGTAGCAAAATAGGTTGGCAACAAAACGCACAGCAATTTGAAAACAAGCCTGCAAGTTGTGACCAGCCATTTAATTGTGGCCAAGCCTGCTAGTTTACATACTGAATGGTCATCTCATCAACGATCTAGCTATCTGCCGTAGCTAAATATATGAATAGATCTGAAAAGCGCTATATAGTGGGCATCGCAGCAGGCCATTGGCATACCCGTATATCAGTACTGTATCATTTTAATCATTTTAGTCAATAAGATTCTTGCTACGTAGCTTAACTTTCTGAACATTCGAGACGTGTAGTCCATTTGTCATTCCAATCTCCTTTGCATTAGCGTAGCCTCTTCTGTAGCCTGTCAACTATGTGTCTGTTTATCCCTGTTCTCTCCTCTCTGCACAGACCATACAAACGCTCCTCACCGCGTGGCCGCGGCCACCCTACTCTGGTGGTCCCAGCGCGCACGACCCACGTGGAGTTCCAGGTCTCCGGTAGCCTCTGGAACTGCCAATCTGCGGTCAACAAGGCAGAGTTCATCTCAGCCTATGCCTCCCTCCAGTCCCTCGACTTCTTGGCACTGACGGAAACATGGATCACCACAGACAACACTGCTACTCCTACTGCTCTCTCTTCGTCCGCCCACGTGTTCTCGCACACCCCGAGAGCGTCTGGTCAGCGGGGTGGTGGCACCGGGATCCTCATCTCTCCCAAGTGGTCATTCTCTCTTTCTCCCCTTACCCATCTGTCTATCGCCTCCTTTGAATTCCATGCTGTCACAGTTACTAGCCCTTTCAAGCTTAACATCCTTATCATTTATCGCCCTCCAGGTTCCCTCGGAGAGTTCATCAATGAGCTTGATGCCTTGATAAGCTCCTTTCCTGAGGACGGCTCACCTCTCACAGTTCTGGGCGACTTTAACCTCCCCACGTCTACCTTTGACTCTTTCCTCTCTGCCTCCTTCTTTCCACTCCTCTCCTCTTTTGACCTCACCCTCTCACCTTCCCCCTACTCACAAGGCAGGCAATACGCTCGACCTCATCTTTACTAGATGCTGTTCTTCCACTAACCTCATTGCAACTCCCCTCCAAGTCTCCGACCACTGCCTTGTATCCTTTTCCCTCTCGCTCTCATCCAACACCTCCCACACTGCCCCTACTCGGATGGTATCGCGCCGTCCCAACCTTCGCTCTCTCTCCCCCGCTACTCTCTCCTCTTCCATCCTATCATCTCTTCCCTCCGCTCAAACCTTCTCCCACCTATCTCCTGATTCTGCCTCCTCAACCCTCCTCTCCTCCCTCTCTGCATCCCTTGACTCTCTATGTCCCCTATCCTCCAGGCCGGCTCGGTCCTCCCCTCCCGCTCCGTGGCTCGATGACTCATTGCGAGCTCACAGAACAGGGCTCCGGGCAGCCGAGCGGAAATGGAGGAAAACTCGCCTCCCTGCGGACCTGGCATCCTTTCACTCCCTCCTCTCTACATTTTCCTCCTCTGTCTCTGCTGCTAAAGCCACTTTCTACCACGCTAAATTCCAAGCATCTGCCTCTAACCCTAGGAAGCTCTTTGCCACCTTCTCCTCCCTCCTGAATCCTCCGCCCCCTCCCCCCCTCCTCCCTCTCTGCAGATGACTTCGTCAACCATTTTGAAAAGAAGGTCGACGACATCCGATCCTCGTTTGCTAAGTCAAACGACACCGCTGGTTCTGCTCACACTGCCCTACCCTGTGCTCTGACCTCTTTCTCCCCTCTCTCTCCAGATGAAATCTCGCGTCTTGTGACGGCCGGCCGCCCAACAACCTGCCCGCTTGACCCTATCCCCTCCTCTCTTCTCCAGACCATTTCCGGAGACCTTCTCCCTTACCTCACCTCGCTCATCAACTCATCCCTGACCGTTGGCTACGTCCCTTCCGTCTTCAAGAGAGCGAGAGTTGCACCCCTTCTGAAAAAACCTACACTCGATCCCTCCGATGTCAACAATTACAGACCAGTATCCCTTCTTTCTTTTCTCTCCAAAACTCTTGAACGTGCCGTCCTTGGCCAGCTCTCCCGCTATCTCTCTCTGAATGACCTTCTTGATCCAAATCAGTCAGGTTTCAAGACTAGTCATTCAACTGAGACTGCTCTCCTCTGTATCACGGAGGCGCTCCGCACTGCTAAAGCTAACTCTCTCTCCTCTGCTCTCATCCTTCTAGATCTATCGGCTGCCTTCGATACTGTGAACCATCAGATCCTCCTCTCCCACCCTCTCCGAGTTGGGCATCTCCGGCGCGGCCCACGCTTGGATTGCGTCCTACCTGACAGGTCGCTCCTACCAGGTGGCGTGGCGAGAATCTGTCTCCTCACCACGCGCTCTCACCACTGGTGTCCCCCAGGGCTCTGTTCTTGGCCCTCTCCTATTCTCGCTATACACCAAGTCACTTGGCTCTGTCATAACCTCACATGGTCTCTCTTATCATTGCTATGCAGACGACACACAATTAATCTTCTCCTTTCCCCCTTCTGATGACCAGGTGGCGAATCGCATCTCTGCATGTCTGGCAGACATATCAGTGTGGATGACGGATCACCACCTCAAGCTGAACCTCGGCAAGACGGAGCTGCTCTTCCTCCCGGGGAAGGACTGCCCGTTCCATGATCTCGCCATCACGGTTGACAACTCCATTGTGTCCTCCTCCGAGAGCGCCAAGAACCTTGGCGTGATCCTGGACAACACCCTGTCGTTCTCAACTAACATCAAGGCGGTGGCCCGTTCCTGTAGGTTCATGCTCTACAACATCCGCAGAGTACGACCCTGCCTCACACAGGAAGCGGCGCAGGTCCTAATCCAGGCACTTGTCATCTCCCGTCTGGATTACTGCAACTCGCTGTTGGCTGGGCTCCCTGCCTGTGCCATTAAACCCCTTCAACTCATCCAGAACGCCGCAGCCCGTCTGGTGTTCAACCTTCCCAAGTTCTCTCACGTCACCCCGCTCCTCCGTTCTCTCCACTGGCTTCCAGTTGAAGCTCGCATCCGCTACAAGACCATGGTGCTTGCCTACGGAGCTGTGAGGGGAACGGCACCTCAGTACCTCCAGGCTCTGATCAGGCCCTACACCCAAACAAGGGCACTGCGTTCATCCACCTCTGGCCTGCTCGCCTCCCTACCACTGAGGAAGTACAGCTCCCGCTCAGCCCAGTCAAAACTGTTCGCTGCCCTGGCCCCCCAATGGTGGAACAAACTCCCTCACGACGCCAGGACAGCGGAGTCAATCACCACCTTCCGGAGACACCTGAAACCCCACCTCTTTAAGGAATACCTAGGATAGGTTAAGTAATCCCTCTCACCCCACCCCCCCTAAGTTTTAGATGCACTATTGTTAAGTGACTGTCCCACTGGATGTTATAAGGTGAATGCACCAATTTGTAAGTCGCTCTGGATAAGAGCGTCTGCTAAATGACTTAAATGTAAATGTATAGAATGCAGAGTTCGCTAACGTTAACTATACTGAACCAAAATGTAAACGCCGCAAGCAACAATGAAAGATTTTTCTGAGTTACATTTCATATAAGGAAATCAGTCAATTGAATTAAATTCATTAGGCCCCAAACTATGGATTTCACAGGACTGGGCAGGGGCGCAGCCATGGGTGGGACTGGGAGAGCAGGGGTGCAGCAATGGATGGGACTGGGAGGGCAAGTGCGCAGCCACAGGGGAGCCAGGCCAAGCCAATCAGAATGAGTTCTTCCCCACAAAAGGGCTTTATTACAGACAGAAATACTCCTCAGTTTCATCAGCTGTCAGGGTTGCTGGTTTCAGAGGATCCCTCGGGTGAAGAAGCCAGATGTGGACGTCCTGGGCTGGAGTGGTTACACGTGGTCTGCGGTTGTGAGGCCGGTTGGACGTACTGCCAAATTCTCTAAAACGACATTGGAGGTGGCTTATGTAGAGAAATTAACAGTCAATTCTCTGGCAAAAGCTTTGGTGGACTTTCCTACAGTCAACATGGCAATTGCATTTTGTATGCTATTGTATGTGTGAACGATGGCTTGCTCCTCGAATGATCCCAGTCCCTCCTATTGTGCATCTGTTGTAGAAAGAGGCGACGATTCTCGGAACATATGTTCTCTACAAATGTTTTATTTCCTTTTGGATGCAGGTATGTGGTTTTATCTATGTAAAATATATTATGTATAATAAGTAGAGACTGTATTAAATTTTGTATTCAAAAATCATTTTGATGCACTGAGAGAAAGAGGCGACGATTCTCAGAACATATGTGCTCTACAAATGTTTTATTTCCTTTTGTATGCAGATGCAAGATACAGAGAGTGAGTTCTGCTTAATTAAAACTACCTGGTCTCCAAAGTCCATGTCTATAGTCTCAATCAACCACACACAACGCAGAGTTACAGCGGTGCAGTATAGCACCGGTTACATCGGTGCCTTCTAGACCCGGATTCATCGTTGATCGACGTCAGCTCAATCACCGCGGCGCTGCTGCTCTAGAGACTAATTATATCATTGAGGTACTCTTGCCGCCTTGTGTCAAAAATCGGAACTACAGTCTTTTTTCCTGTTTATTTTGTTTCTGACAACGATGCTTTGTGAGCGCTGTTTAGAGTTAACTTCTTCGAGATAGGGGGCGCTCTTTTAATTTTTGGATAAAAAACGTTCCCGTTTTAAACAAGATATTTTGTCACTAAAAGATGCTCGACTATGCATGTAATTGACAGCTTTGGAAAGAAACAACTCTGACGTTTCCAAAACTGCAAAGATATTATCTGTGAGTGCCCCAGAACTAATGCCACAGGCGAAACCAAGATGAAATTTCATACAGGAAATGCCCCAGATTCTGAAGTTCGCTGTGTTCCAATGTCTCCTTATGAATGCGCCAGGAATGAGCCTGCCCTTTCTGTCGTTTCCCCAAGGTGTCTGCAGCATTGTGACGTATTTGTAGGCATATCATTGGAAGATTGACCATAAGAGACTACATTTACCAGGTGTCCGCCCGGTGTCCTGCGTCTAAATTATTGCGTAATCTCGAGCTCCATGCGCGTTCCATTTCTTTAGAGGAGAAACTAAACTGCCACGAATGATTTATCATCGATAGATATGTGAAAAACACCTTGAGGATTGATTCTAAACAACGTTTGCCATGTTTCTGTCAATATTATGGAGTTAATATGGAAAAAAAGTTTGCGTTGTAATGGCTTAATTTTCGGGTTTTTTCTTACCCAAACGTGATGAAGAAAATGGAGCGATTTGTCTACACAAATCATTTTTTTGTAAAAACTGAACATTTGCTATCTAACTGAGAGTCTCCTCATTGAAAACATCTGAAGTTCTTCAAAGGTAAATGATTTTATTTGAATGCTTTTCTTGTTTTTGTGAAAATGTTGCATGCTGAATGCCAGGCTTAATGCTATGCTAGGCTATCAATACTGTTACACAAATGCTTGTTTAGCTATGGTTCAAAAGCATATTTTGAAAATCTGAGATGACAGTGTTGTTAACAAAAGGCTAAGCTTGAGAGCTAATGTATTTATTTAATTTCATTTGCGATTTTCATGAATAGTTAACTTTGCGTTATGCTAATGAGCTTGCGGAGAGAATTATACTCCTGGATACAGGTTTTTTCGTAGCCAAACGTGATGAACAAAACGGAGCGATTTGTCCGACACAAATAATATTTTTTGTAAAAACTGAACATTTGCTATCTAACTGAGTGTCCTCATTGAAAACATCTGAAGTTCTTCAAAGGTAAATGATTTTATTTGAAGGCTTTTCTTGTGTTTGTGAAAATGTTGCATGCTGAATGCTAGGCTAAATGCTATGCTAGGCTATCAATACTGTTACACAAATGCTTGTTTAGCTATGGTTCAAAAGCATATTTTGAAAATCTGAGATGACAGTGTTGTTAACAAAAGGCTAAGCTTGAGAGCAAATATATTTATTTCATTTCATTTGCGATTTTCATGAATAGTTAACGTTGCGTTATGGTAATGAGCTTGAGGCTGTATTCACGATCCCGGATCCGGGATGGCTAGAATCAAGAGGTTAACCAACATAGAAGTGTGTTCATCAACAGACATTTTAACGTAACATTAGTGGTTTAGTGGCATGGCATCTTATAATGGTGATGAACCCAAATTCACTGCTGGGAGGGGGAGGTTTTTCTCATACTCTGATCAAACCCCTGTAAAGTGTGTAGGTGCAGGAGATTCCCCCATGTTTTGCTCCACAAAAAAATTGTATGAAAGCCCTTCATCTGGTGTTAATCCAAATGCCCCTGTAGATGGTCTAGCTGAGCTGGTCACTCAGCTAGCCCAGGAAATAGGGAGCTCCATTAGGGAAGAACTACAGAGTGGCAGGTCCAGTACTTATGAGCCACCAGTAAGTACAGAAAAGATAAGTGATCATCATTCAGAGTTGGTAGGATATGTAGATCTCAGTAAAATTAAGTTCATCATGCAATCAGACATAAAGGAACCTCCTACATATAGAGGAGATGTTACAGACAAATGCTCCATTTATGAATGGGAGGAGTTGATGAGAATATACAGTGCCTTGCGAAAGTATTCGGCCCCCTTGAACTTTGCGACCTTTTGCCACATTTCAGGCTTCAAACATAAATATATAAAACTGTATTTTTTTGTGAAGAATCAACAACAAGTGGGACACAATCATGAAGTGGAACGACATTTATTGAATATTTCAAACTTTTTTAACAAATCAAAAACTGAAAAATTGGGCATTTAGGTCAACATTTGGATCATTCAGAGATCCTCACTGAACTTCTGGAGAGAGTTTGCTGCACTGAAAGTAAAAGAGGCTGAATAATTTTGCACGCCCAATTTTTCAGTTTTTGTAAAAAATATTTGAAATATCCAATAAATGTCATTCCACTTCATGATTGTGTCCCACTTGTTGTTGATTCTTCCCAAAAACTACACTTTTATATCTTTATGTTTGAAGCCTGAAATGTGGCAAAAGGTCGCAAAGTTCAAGGGGGCCGAATACTTTCGCAAGGCATTGTACTTGAGGAGGAAGGGATGTCCGGTTGGGGAACAATCAGATGAGATAATTAGGCGATTATCTGGCAAAGCAAGAGACATGGTAAAGATAAATTTACGCAATGAGACAACAGTTGATCCTACAGAGAAGCCAGAGATTGTATTTGACATTCTGAAACAGAAATTCAGCGAATTGGCCTATTCATGCATGCCCTTGGCTGATTTTTACAATACTAAACCTGTACCCGGAGAGGCTGTTATGGAGTATTGGGTTCGATTGAACAAGGCCGTAGATGTCGCTGACGAGGGCCTTAAGAGACAAGGTAAGAAGATTGACTCCGATGTCGTTAGGATGTTTGTAACATACTGCCCTGACCCCAAACTGGCAGCAGTATTCCTATACAAGTCTGCTGAGAAATGGACTGCGAGTGAAGTACAGGAGAGAATCTATGAACATGAACGCCGCAGGAAAGCCACCATGTGTCAATCTACCGCTGTATCCTCAAAGCAAGTAACAGTACATCACCAGATAACTCCATGTAACTGATAACTGATGTAATTTACTCATGTTACCTTATAACTCTTATATGGCTCTATCATGTGGACAATTGAATATTATTTCTAAGGTGTTTTTTCCTGTGGTTCCATTTGTTGCCAACATTTGTTGCCACCAGGTGACATCTCTCATTTAAACATCTTTGGCCAGTGCATACGTGAAAATGATTTCATTTGAATAAAGTGTAAACAGATTATTACAGTTACATATGTGGCAACAGAGAAACTATGACAACATTGCCATTACTGTTGAAAGTTTCCCTTTTTCTCTCTATTTTTACCCCACATAGTTTTTTTTGCATCGATAACGACAAAAAGCAAAGTCTCACATTTTAAGCAACATTTGGTAAAAAATAATTTATACACGTTTTTTAGCTCCATTGTATACTCCCAGGGCCACAAGCCATGTATGTTCTCTGTACTCTATGACAGGTTTAAAGTTCATGTTCTGTAGACCTATGACACTGACGCTACATGATACATTTGGCTGTTATTAAAATATAAATCTCAATGCATTTCAGCACACTGATATCATAATTGAGGGTCTATTGCTGTCCTCTTAAAAGCTGGGAAAAAACACCTTTGTAGAGTGGATGAAGCCAACACATACTGTACCCTACATTATATGAGCATAACACTCATAGGAGTTTCACTTACTCAATCGTTCTCAGAGCGGAAAGGATTATGATTGGTTGCATCAGGCAACCAATGAAAAATAAGAGGCGGGAATACCAAACGGAGAGCAGGCAGGTAGACATGTCACTTGATAGGCAAAATAAACACGTTTGGGAAAAAAGTGAGGGAGGAATAGGAAGTACAAAATTCTGCAGGAGCGAGCAGCATATAAGCAAAGTTGAATATAGTTCTTCATTTCGTGCATTAATGTCCTGTTTCCAGTTAGTCTAATTAACTGATTATATACTAAATGTGATGCAAGCTAAAATTAGTTAGGTAAAATGTGTTTTCTACGTTGTTAGCAAGCCAACAGTTTCGCCTTAGTTACCAAGCTGCTAGCTAGCTCAGTTTTAGCCTTCCAGTGCCTTCAGAAAGTATTCGTACCTTTGACTTATTCCACATTTTGTTGTGTTACAGCATGAATAAAATGTTTAAATATATTTTTTAAATCACCCATCTACACATGCCTCATGACAAAGTAAAAACATGTTTATAGAAATGTTTGCAAATGGATTGAAAATGAAATACAGAAATCTCATTGTACAAGCACCTTTGGCAGAGATTACAGCAGTGAGTCTATAAGAGCTTTCCACATCTCGATTGTGCAATATTTGCCCATTATTCTCTACAGAATTCTTCAAGCTCTGTCAAATTGGTTATTGATCAACAGTAGTGTATATTTGGCCTTGTGTTTTAGGTTATTGTCCTGCTGAATTTGTCTCCAAGTGTCTGTTGGAAAGTAGACGGAACCAGGTTTTCCTTTAGGATTTTGCCTGTGCTTAGCTCTATTCCATTTATTTTCATCCTAAAATATTCACCAGTCCTTGCCGATGACACGCATACCCATAACATGATGCAGCCACCACCATGCTTGGAAAATATGAAGAGTGGTACTCAGTCATGTGTTGTGTTTGATTTGCCTCAAACATACTGTAATGCTTTGTATTCAGGACAAAGTTACTTCTTTGACCTCATTTTGTACAGGTTTACTTTAGTACCTTATTGCAGACAGGATGCATGTTTTGGAATATTATATTCTGTACAGACTTCCTTCTCTTCACTCTGTAATTTTGGTTAGTATTGTGGAGGAACTATGTACAATGCCGTTGATCCAGCCTCAGTTTCCTCCTATCACAGCCATTAAGCATGGCCATCAGCCACCTACAATCTCTAAACTTGGGGTGGGCTACTGCTGAAAAAGTATAGCCAACAATAAGCAGGTTCACTTATGACAATCTTTCAAATAGCGTTACCATTGCATGAACACCTGCTGTGACTATCATTAGCAAACTAATTATGCCAAAAGTAGTGTTACAGTTCAAGAGTAATCAGGACACTGGGAAGTCACAAAACACTGAGCACTCTCATTGAGATCATCTTCTTACAACCAGATGGTCACATCTTGGCTATTTTGTGTAGATACCGGCGCCGCACTACATCTCATCAGGATCATAGCATTTTGACAACCATTAGAAACAAACACCATTGTAAAGTATTCATTTTATTGAAACGTGCTCAAGTCAAAGGACTTCATATCCATACTGGGGATAGTGGAAAGTGATGCACCCTTCAGGCCACCTACAATTAGATGGCTGTAGAGACAGAAAAGACAGCCATCCCTGTAACAGGTTGAAGAAGTGTTAGTAACATGCATCTCATTGCCGTTGGGGGATGTTACAGTAAAATAACCAGCACACACACACACCTGACAAGCAAAGTGTTCCAGACCATTACACCAACCAGTCAACTGAATACAGAACACAATGACAGATGAGTAGGTTACAGGTTCAAGTTCATTTGGCATCAAAGCTCATACAATTAAAAGCCAAGTGTAAACTATAGTCTTCAATGCCAAAATCACCAACCTTGTTCTACAGTAGGATATTTGACAAATTCACTGGGGATCCGGGTTTCAGAGTTTTCCACTATTGTGAGCGGTCCAAGAACAGAGTTTTGAACCAGGCCCTGGGGTTCTGAGAAAAAAATATATAAATTACTTCAAGCTGCAGTCCCATCAGAACTCAAGAGTGATCAGCTCAAATTAATATGGAACTACAGTTTAGTCAGGCTTGAAATGAAGTGCCTCAAAATACCTGAATCCACACCCCTCTTCAACCGAGGCTTGCAACTCGAGTCACAGCACTTGCAGAGGTCACTTTGAGACGGGTCGTCCAGCAGCTCCCATCTATGAATAAAAAAAAAAGTTGGCTGTTGCATTGGCACTAACGTCATTATGGTCGTTATGTGACCAATACTTACTCTCCAGTCTCTTTAATGTAGTGGCAGGCCTTCTTTTCTATATCAAAAACCTCAGGGTCCCATGCAACAAGCTTACAATGAATATACACCTGGGGTGAAATAAGAGAACAGTCAAGAGCTACAGTATGAAAACAACCCAGTCATACCGAGAACTTGTGGTCCACTCACTTCCTCGCCTAAGGCAAACTTGAAGGACTGCAGGTAAAGCAGAATAGCAGACGAGTGGTACCTAGGCAGGAACCTGGAGTTCCCAGTCTTCCCATCTGCAAGGCAACTGAAAATGCATTGTGCAATGAGCAGACAAACAGAACTTCCATCCAGCAAATAAGCTAACTTTAAAATGTATTCAATACTTTTCAAAAACCAAAACGTGCACCCTACATGGCCATAGCCAGGTCTGGTACATACCCCTTGTTGGTGATGATGGGGTACACCAGGCTCGCAGACTGCAGTTCTGGTGTTGTGGCCGCCACACACTCCTCCAAGAGCAGCAGCAAGGGCTGATGGTCCTTCTGATCCACTGCTGCCCAGATGGGGATGAAAGAGC
>NW_025745139.1:25543-58354 GCF_021184085.1 Oncorhynchus gorbuscha
TATGGGAGGGGGGTGAGAAGGATTACTTTATCCTATCCTAAGTATTCCTTAAAGAGGTGGGGTTTCAGGTGTCTCCGGAAGGTGGTGATTGACTCCGCTGTCCTGGCGTCGTGAGGGAGTTTGTTCCACCATTGGGGAGCCAGAGCAGCGAACAGTTTTGACTGAGCTGAGCGGGAACTGTACTTCCTCAGTGGTAGGGAGGCGAGCAGGCCAGAGGTGGATGAACGCAGTGCCCTTATTTGGGTGTAGGGCCTGATCAGAGCCTGGAGGTACTGAGGTGCCGTTCCCCTCACAGCTCCGTAGGCAAGCACCATGGTCTTGTAGCGGATGCGAGCTTCAACTGGAAGCCAGTGGAGAGAGCGGAGGAGCGGGGTGACGTGAGAGAACTTGGGAAGGTTGAACACTAGACGGGCTGCGGCGTTCTGGATGAGTTGTAGGGGTTTAATGGCACAGGCAGGGAGCCCAGCCAACAGCGAGTTGCAGTAATCCAGACGGGAGATGACAAGTGCCTGGATTAGGACCTGCGCCGCTTCCTGTGTGAGGCAAGGTCGTACTCTGCGGATGTTGTAGAGCATGAACCTACAGGAACGGGCCACCGCCTTGATGTTAGTTGAGAACGACAGGGTGTTGTCCAGGATCACGCCAAGGTTCTTAGCACTCTGGGAGGAGGTTTCTCTTAAAAGATGAGTTTCTACTATACACCCTCTTCCACACACCCCAGTTACCACACACACACCTCCAGTCTTCCTAGGAAAGAGCCCCCCTATCTATTCTCATCATCCTTGGAGTGCCAGATACTGACAGACTGGCTTCCAGTTTTTCTATATACATTAGTTGATACTTTACATCTTGTGAAGTGCACAATGTAAAGAGACATCAGGTCCATGTTAAACCATTATCACTTGTTTCCTATTTCCATAACAGCATATCACTTTGGCTGTGGTATCCTGACAACATTTACATTACATTACATTTAAGTCATTTAGCAGACGCTCTTATCCAGAGCGACTTACAAATTGGTGCATTCACTTTATGACATCCAGTGGAACAGCCACTTTACAATAGTGCATCTACATATTTTAAGGGGGGTGAGAAGGATTACTTTATCCTATCCTAGGTATTCCTTAAAGAGGTGGGGTTTCAGGTGTCTCCGGAAGGTGGTGATTGATTCCGCTGTCCTGGCGTCGTGAGGGAGTTTGTTCCACCATTGGGGAGCCAGAGCAGCGAACAGTTTTGACTGGGCTGAGCGGGAACTGTACTTCCTCAGTGGTAGGGAGGCGAGCAGGCCAGAGGTGGATGAACGCAGTGCCCTTATTTGGGTGTAGGGCCTGATCAGAGCCTGGAGGTACTGAGGTGCCGTTCCCCTCACAGCTCCGTAGGCAAGCACCATGGTCTTGTAGCGGATGCGAGCTTCAACTGGAAGCCAGTGGAGAGAGTGGAGGAGCGGGGTGACGTGAGAGAACTTGGGAAGGTTGAACACCAGACGGGCTGCGGCGTTCTGGATGAGTTGTAGGGGTTTAATGGCACAGGCAGGGAGCCCAGCCAACAGCGAGTTGCAGTAATCCAGACGGGAGATGACAAGTGCCTGGATTAGGACCTGTGCCGCTTCCTGTGTGAGGCAGGGTCGTACTCTGCGGATGTTGTAGAGCATGAACCTACAGGAACGGGCCACCGCCTTGATGTTAGTTGAGAACGACAGGGTGTTGTCCAGGATCACGCCAAGGTTTACATTTACATTTAAGTCATTTAGCAGACGCTCTTATCCAGAGCGACTTACAAATTGGTGCATTCACCTTATGACATCCAGTGGGACAGTCACTTAACAATAGTGCATCTAAAACTTAGGGGGTGGGGTGAGAGGGATTACTTAACCTATCCTAGGTATTCCTTAAAGAGGTGGGGTTTCAGGTGTCTCCGGAAGGTGGTGATTGACTCCGCTGTCCTGGCGTCGTGAGGGAGTTTGTTCCACCATTGGGGGCCAGGGCAGCGAACAGTTTTGACTGGGCTGAGCGGGAGCTGTACTTCCTCAGTGGTAGGGAGGCGAGCAGGCCAGAGGTGGATGAACGCAGTGCCCTTGTTTGGGTGTAGGGCCTGATCAGAGCCTGGAGGTACTGAGGTGCCGTTCCCCTCACAGCTCCGTAGGCAAGCACCATGGTCTTGTAGCGGATGCGAGCTTCAACTGGAAGCCAGTGGAGAGAACGGAGGAGCGGGGTGACGTGAGAGAACTTGGGAAGGTTGAACACCAGACGGGCTGCGGCGTTCTGGATGAGTTGAAGGGGTTTAATGGCACAGGCAGGGAGCCCAGCCAACAGCGAGTTGCAGTAATCCAGACGGGAGATGACAAGTGCCTGGATTAGGACCTGCGCCGCTTCCTGTGTGAGGCAGGGTCGTACTCTGCGGATGTTGTAGAGCATGAACCTACAGGAACGGGCCACCGCCTTGATGTTAGTTGAGAACGACAGGGTGTTGTCCAGGATCACACCAAGGTTCTTGGCGCTCTGGGAGGAGGACACAGTGGAGTTGTCAACCGTGATGGCGAGATCATGGAACGGGCAGTCCTTCCCCGGGAGGAAGAGCAGCTCCGTCTTGCCGAGGTTCAGCTTGAGGTGGTGATCCGTCATCCACACTGATATGTCTGCCAGACATGCAGAGATGCGATTCGCCACCTGGTCATCAGAAGGGGGAAAGGAGAAGATTAATTGTGTGTCGTCTGCATAGCAATGATAAGAGAGACCATGTGAGGTTATGACAGAGCCAAGTGACTTGGTGTATAGCGAGAATAGGAGAGGGCCAAGAACAGAGCCCTGGGGACACCAGTGGTGAGAGCGCGTGGTGAGGAGACAGATTCTCGCCACGCCACCTGGTAGGAGCGACCTGTCAGGTAGGACGCAATCCAAGCGTGGGCCGCGCCGGAGATGCCCAACTCGGAGAGGGTGGAGAGGAGGATCTGATGGTTCACAGTATCGAAGGCAGCCGATAGATCTAGAAGGATGAGAGCAGAGGAGAGAGAGTTAGCTTTAGCAGTGCGGAGCGCCTCCGTGATACAGAGGAGAGCAGTCTCAGTTGAATGACTAGTCTTGAAACCTGACTGATTTGGATCAAGAAGGTCATTCAGAGAGAGATAGCGGGAGAGCTGGCCAAGGACGGCACGTTCAAGAGTTTTGGAGAGAAAAGAAAGAAGGGATACTGGTCTGTAATTGTTGACATCGGAGGGATCAAGTGTAGGTTTTTTCAGAAGGGGTGCAACTCTCGCTCTCTTGAAGACGGAAGGGACGTAGCCAACGGTCAGGGATGAGTTGATGAGCGAGGTGAGGTAAGGGAGAAGGTCTCCGGAAATGGTCTGGAGAAGAGAGGAGGGGATAGGGTCAAGCGGGCAGGTTGTTGGGCGGCCGGCCGTCACAAGACGCGAGATTTCATCTGGAGAGAGAGGGGAGAAAGAGGTCAGAGCATAGGGTAGGGCAGTGTGAGCAGAACCAGCGGTGTCGTTTGACTTAGCAAACGAGGATCGGATGTCGTCGACCTTCTTTTCAAAATGGTTGACGAAGTCATCTGCAGAGAGGGAGGAGGGGGGAGGGGGCGGAGGATTCAGGAGGGAGGAGAAGGTGGCAAAGAGCTTCCTAGGGTTAGAGGCAGAAGCTTGGAATTTAGCGTGGTAGAAAGTGGCTTTAGCAGCAGAGACAGAGGAGGAAAATGTAGAGAGGAGGGAGTGAAAGGATGCCAGGTCCGCAGGGAGGCGAGTTTTCCTCCATTTCCGCTCGGCTGCCCGGAGCCCTGTTCTGTGAGCTCGCAATGAGTCATCGAGCCACGGAGCGGGAGGGGAGGACCGAGCCGGCCTGGAGGATAGGGGACATAGAGAGTCAAGGGATGCAGAGAGGGAGGAGAGGAGGGTTGAGGAGGCAGAATCAGGAGATAGGTGGGAGAAGGTTTGAGCGGAGGGAAGAGATGATAGGATGGAAGAGGAGAGAGTAGCGGGGAGAGAGAGCGAAGGTTGGGACGGCGCGATACCATCCGAGTAGGGGCAGTGTGGGAGGTGTTGGATGAGAGCGAGAGGGAAAAGGATACAAGGCAGTGGTCGGAGACTTGGAGGGGAGTTGCAATGAGGTTAGTGGAAGAACAGCATCTAGTAAAGATGAGGTCGAGCGTATTGCCTGCCTTGTGAGTAGGGGGAAGGTGAGAGGGTGAGGTCAAAAGAGGAGAGGAGTGGAAAGAAGGAGGCAGAGAGGAAAGAGTCAAAGGTAGACGTGGGGAGGTTAAAGTCGCCCAGAACTGTGAGAGGTGAGCCGTCCTCAGGAAAGGAGCTTATCAAGGCATCAAGCTCATTGATGAACTCTCCGAGGGAACCTGGAGGGCGATAAATGATAAGGATGTTAAGCTTGAAAGGGCTAGTGACTGTGACAGCATGGAATTCAAAGGAGGCGATAGACAGATGGGTAAGGGAGAAAGAGAGAATGACCACTTGGGAGAGATGAGGATCCCGGTGCCACCACCCCGCTGACCAGACGCTCTCGGGGTGTGCGAGAACACGTGGGCGGACGAAGAGAGAGCAGTAGGAGTAGCAGTGTTGTCTGTGGTGATCCATGTTTCCGTCAGGGCCAAGAAGTCGAGGGACTGGAGGGAGGCATGGGCTGAGATGAACTCTGCCTTGTTGACCGCAGATTGGCAGTTCCAGAGGCTACCGGAGACCTGGAACTCCACGTGGGTCGTGCGCGCTGGGACCACCAGAGTAGGGTGGCCGCGGCCACGCGGTGAGGAGCGTTTGTATGGTCTGTGCAGAGAGGAGAGAACAGGGATAAACCGACACATAGTTGACAGGCTACAGAAGAGGCTACGCTAATGCAAAGGAGATTGAATGACAAGTGGACTACACGTCTCGAATGTTCAGAAAGTTAAGCTACGTAGCAAGAATCTTATTGACTAAAATGATTAAAATGATACAGTACTGCTGAAGTAGGCCAGCTGGCAGTGGGTGCGTTGTTGACACTACACTAATCAAGTCGTTCCGTTGAGTGTAATAGTTTCTGCAGTGTTGCTATTCGGGGCTAGCAGGCTAGCTAGCAGTGTTGTTTACGTTACGTTGCGTTAAAAGAACGACAATAGATGGCTAGCGAACCTAGAAAATCGCTCTAGACTACACAATTATCTTTGATACAAAGACGGCTATGTAGCTAGCTAAGTAGCTAGCTACGATCAAACAAATCAAACCGTTGTACTGTAATGAAAATGAAGTGAAAATGTGATACAACCTGTGAATGCGACCGGGTAGTTGAGTTCTATACAGAAGACGTTGGCTAGCGTTGGCTAGCTGTTGGCTAGCTAGCAGAGTCACCTACGTTAAGGACGACAAATAGCTGGCTAGCTAACCTCGGTAAATTAAGATAATCACTCTAAGACTACACACTCTAAACCTAAACAACACAATTATCTTG
This sequence comes from Oncorhynchus gorbuscha, assembly GCF_021184085.1. Taxonomy (NCBI): domain Eukaryota; kingdom Metazoa; phylum Chordata; class Actinopteri; order Salmoniformes; family Salmonidae; genus Oncorhynchus; species Oncorhynchus gorbuscha. The sequence goes on from NW_025745139.1 coordinate 30,970, forward strand.
GATACGATGATACGATGATACGAAGACAGCAAAGACAGCTATGTAGCTAGCTGACACTAAACTAATCAAGTCGTTCAGTTGAGTGTAACAGTTTCTCCAGTGCAGCTAATCAGTGGACGTTAGCTAGCTGGCTAGTGAAGACTAGTGAAGACTACGTTAGGACGGCGAAATACGATAATTACGCAATTATCTTTTGATACAAAGACGGCTATGTAGCTAGCTGAGAAGAAATTGCTAAGATAAGACAAATCAAACCGTTGTGATATAATGAAATATAATGAAAAAGTTATACTACCCGTTGGAGCGACGTGCAGATGCGACCACTCGCTCCAACCGGAACCGGAAGCAATGTGTGTGTGCTCTGGGAGGAGGACACAATGGAGTTGTCAACCGTGATGGCGAGATCATGGAACGGGCAGTCCTTCCCCGGGAGGAAGAGCAGCTCCGTCTTGCCGAAGTTCAGCTTGAGGTGGTGATCCGTCATCCACACTGATATGTCTGCCAGACATGCAGAGATGCGATTCGCCACCTGGTCATCAGAAGGGGGAAAGGAGAAGATTAATTGTGTGTCGTCTGCATAGCAATGATAGGAGAGACCATGTGAGGTTATGACAGAGCCAAGTGACTTGGTGTATAGCGAGAATAGGAGAGGGCCTAGAACAGAGCCCTGGGGGACACCAGTGGTGAGAGCGCGTGGTGAGGAGACAGATTCTCGCCACGCCACCTGGTAGGAGCGACCTGTCAGGTAGGACGCAATCCAAGCGTGGGCCACGCCGGAGATGCCCAACTCGGAGAGGGTGGAGAGGAGGATCTGATGGTTCACAGTATCGAAGGCAGCCGATAGGTCTAGAAGGATGAGAGCAGAGGAGAGAGAGTTAGCTTTAGCGGTGCGGAGCGCCTCCGTGATACAGAGAAGAGCAGTCTCAGTTGAATGACTAGTCTTGAAACCTGACTGATTTGGATCAAGAAGGTCATTCTGAGAGAGATAGCGGGAGAGCTGACCAAGGACGGCACGTTCAAGAGTTTTGGAGAGAAAAGAAAGAAGGGATACTGGTCTGTAGTTGTTGACATCGGAGGGATCGAGTGTAGGTTTTTTCAGAAGGGGTGCAACTCTCGCTCTCTTGAAGACGGAAGGGACGTAGCCAGCGGTCAGGGATAAGTTGATGAGCGAGGTGAGGTAAGGGAGAAGGTCTCCGGAAATGGTCTGGAGAAGAGAGGAGGGGATAGGGTCAAGCGGGCAGGTTGTTGGGCGGCCGGCCGTCACAAGACGCGAGATTTCATCTGGAGAGAGAGGGAGAAAGAGGTCAGAGCATAGGGTAGGGCACTGTGAGCAGAACTAGCGGTGTCGTTTGACTTAGCAAACGAGGATCGGATGTCGTCGACCTTCTTTTCAAAATGGTTGACGAAGTCATCTGCAGAGAGGGAGGAGGGAGGGGGAGGGGGAGGAGGATTCAGGAGGGAGGAGAAGGTGGCAAAGAGCTTCCTAGGGTTAGAGGCAGATGCTTGGAATTTAGAGTGGTAGAAAGTGGCTTTAGCAGCAGAGACAGAGGAGGAAAATGTAGGGATATCATATCTATGTAGGAAAGTCCACCAAAGCTTTTGCCAGAGAATTGACTGTTAATTTCTCTACATAAGATGTCGTTTTAGAGAATTTGGCAGTATCCAACCGGCCTCACAACCGCAGACCACGTGTAACCACTCCAGCCCAGGACGTCCACATCTGGCTTCTTCACCTGAGGGATCCTCTGAAACCAGCAACCCTGACAGCTGATGAAACTGAGGAGTATTTCTGTCTGTAATAAAGCCCTTTTGTGGGGAAGAACTCATTCTGATTGGCTTGGCCTGGCTCCCCTGTGGCTGTGCTCTTGCCCTCCCAGTCCCATCCATTGCTGCACCCCTGCTCTCCCAGTCCCATCCATTGCTGCACCCCTTCTCTCCCAGTCACATCCATGGCTGCACCCCTGCTCTCCCAGTCCCATCCATTGCTGCACCCCTGCTCTCCCAGTCCCATCCATTGCTGCACCCCTGCTCTCCCAGTCCCATCCATTGCTGCACCCCTGCTCTCCCAGTCCCATCCATTGCTGCACCCCTGCTCTCCCAGTCCCATCCATTGCTGCACCCCTGCTCTCCCAGTCCCATCCATTGCTGCACCCCTGCTCTCCCAGTCCCACCCATGGCTGCTCCCCTGCCCAGTCCTGTGAAATCCATAGATTGGGGCCTAATGAATTTAATTCAATTGACTGATTTCCTTATATGAAATGTAACTCAGAAAAATCTTTCATTGTTGCTTGCGGCGTTTACATTTTGGTTCAGTATAGTTAACGTTAGCGAGCTCTGCATTCTATACGGGTATGCCAATGGCCTGCTGCGATGCCCACTATATAGCGCTTTTCAGATCTATTCATATATTTAGCTACTTATCCTTGATCAGCATTTTGACTTTCGCATAAAATACGCTTTAAATCGATGTAAAAAAAGACCTAATCCACACTTAGTGTGGTACTGTCAAATTGAGCAAACCAGATTGTTCAATCTTTTTGATTCAACTTTATTTCCTTTGTAAATCACTATTCTGTCCGTCCATCATGTTTTGTGAGACGCTTTACAGACTACTTTTTGGGGAAAAGATGTGACTATTACTATTTTTACTTTTAAAACCCATAAAAATTCAAGGATGTTTTCAGACCAGGAAATACCAAAAGTGATGATGTTGGTAGGTTTTTAGGTCTATAATTATCGCTCCTTGACCTCTCACGGGTGTTCAGAATTAAGATGATTAGGATCAATTGGTCCATAAATATTTCTAGTTTGTAGGCACTGTTAGATCATTCAGTCATGTCACTCCTTTGGCAATGTGCAATTGTTTTGGCTGTCGTAGCAGCAAGCGCTGCCAATGAAGGTACGTCTAATAATGAACGCATAATATGATTAATACCATGTTAACTTGAATAGGCTACTTATCTCATGCTGACCGCCTAACAGACTAGCCAAGTTGTGGTGTTGGCTCTTGAGATGTGAATGATGACATTATCAAATTTATATTTTTAGATTTTAATGTGGATTGTGAGAAACACTCCATTAAAGTGACATGGAAGGTCAGTCCAGAGTTGGTTGAACATGCTGCCCGTCTTTTCCTTGGACACTGTGTTCCGTCCACATTTTCTGTTCTTCCCACGGGAGAAGGGATGGCGACATTCCACTACAACCTCAATGGCTGTGCCATCAAGAAACGGGTAATGTCTAACTCTTGACCCAATGTATGCCATTTTGGATCCTGCGACGACTAATGCTTCTCCTTCTATTCCCCAGGTGACTGGCAAAAAACACATCTATTCAACCAGCCTGACTTACAGACCTAACCGAAAGCCCAAACCTGCTGCTATTAGTCACCATATTAAGTGTGTTTACATAAGGTAACCATCTATGCCAGGGGTACTCAACTCTTACCCTAAGAGGTATTTCGGTTCTACTTTATCATTAATTGCACACACCTGGTGTCCCAGGTCTAAATCAGTCCCTAATTAGAGGGGAATGATTATTTTTTTTAAATGCAGTGGAACTGAGTTGAGTTTTAGGGCTCTCTTGGGTGTAGTGTACTCTAGCTATGGTGTTGGAATCAAATCTTCCTAAGCCTTTGCCACCTTCATTATTAAACTAAACATTCCCCCTTGTATGTAGACCTGAGGGATGGATTCCCCCATTCCTTATCCCTGCCTATGGTAGTGCTGAGGGTCATGGAGGATTGGTTTTCCACATGGCACTCCTCAATGGTGAGTGACTCATACAACATCAATTATTGTAAGAATATGTTCAGTCAACTTACCTGGTAAAGAAATTCCTAGCAGAGGACACTGCCCAAAGCTAGTTGAAACCTGTGGCTGTACAGTACGTATGAGCATTGCGCCCCTTCCCCTCTCTGTTGCATGTAGAAGACCTTACTGGTCTGGCTAAGAGCAGCCTGTTTCCCCTGGGCTCTTTCATCCCCATCTGGGCAGCAGTGGATCAGAAGGACCATCAGCCCTTGCTGCTGCTCTTGGAGGAGTGTGTGGCGGCCACAACACCAGAACTGCAGTCTGCGAGCCTGGTGTACCCCATCATCACCAACAAGGGGTATGTACCAGACCTGGCTATGGCCATGTAGGGTGCACGTTTTGGTTTTTGAAAAGTATTGAATACATTTTAAAGTTAGCTTATTTGCTGGATGGAAGTTCTGTTTGTCTGCTCATTGCACAATGCATTTTCAGTTGCCTTGCAGATGGGAAGACTGGGAACTCCAGGTTCCTGCCTAGGTACCACTCGTCTGCTATTCTGCTTTACCTGCAGTCCTTCAAGTTTGCCTTAGGCGAGGAAGTGAGTGGACCACAAGTTCTCGGTATGACTGGGTTGTTTTCATACTGTAGCTCTTGACTGTTCTCTTATTTCACCCCAGGTGTATATTCATTGTAAGCTTGTTGCATGGGACCCTGAGGTTTTTGATATAGAAAAGAAGGCCTGCCACTACATTAAAGAGACTGGAGAGTAAGTATTGGTCACATAACGACCATAATGACGTTAGTGCCAATGCAACAGCCAACTTTTTTTTAAATTCATAGATGGGAGCTGCTGGACGACCCGTCTCAAAGTGACCTCTGCAAGTGCTGTGACTCGAGTTGCAAGCCTCGGTTGAAGAGGGGTGTGGATTCAGGTATTTTGAGGCACTTCATTTCAAGCCTGACTAAACTGTAGTTCCATATTAATTTGAGCTGATCACTCTTGAGTTCTGATGGGACTGCAGCTTGAAGTAATTTATATATTTTTTTCTCAGAACCCCAGGGCCTGGTTCAAAACTCTGTTCTTGGACCGCTCACAATAGTGGAAAACTCTGAAACCCGGATCCCCAGTGAATTTGTCAAATATCCTACTGTAGAACAAGGTTGGTGATTTTGGCATTGAAGACTATAGTTTACACTTGGCTTTTAATTGTATGAGCTTTGATGCCAAATGAACTTGAACCTGTAACCTACTCATCTGTCATTGTGTTCTGTATTCAGTTGACTGGTTGGTGTAATGGTCTGGAACACTTTGCTTGTCAGGTGTGTGTGTGTGCTGGTTATTTTACTGTAACATCCCCCAACGGCAATGAGATGCATGTTACTAACACTTCTTCAACCTGTTACAGGGATGGCTGTCTTTTCTGTCTCTACAGCCATCTAATTGTAGGTGGCCTGAAGGGTGCATCACTTTCCACTATCCCCAGTATGGATATGAAGTCCTTTGACTTGAGCACGTTTCAATAAAATGAATACTTTACAATGGTGTTTGTTTCTAATGGTTGTCAAAATGCTATGATCCTGATGAGATGTAGTCGCGCCGTATCTACACAAAATAGCCAAGATGTGACCATCTGGTTGTAAGAAGATGATCTCAATGAGAGTGCTCAGTGTTTTGTGACTTCCCAGTGTCCTGATTACTCTTGAACTGTAACACTACTTTTGGCATAATTAGTTTGCTAATGATAGTCACAGCAGGTGTTCATGCAATGGTAACGCTATTTGAAAGATTGTCATAAGTGAACCTGCTTATTGTTGGCTATACTTTTTCAGCAGTAGCCCACCCCAAGTTTAGAGATTGTAGGTGGCTGATGGCCATGCTTAATGGCTGTGATAGGAGGAAACTGAGGCTGGATCAACAGCATTGTACATAGTTACTCCACAATACTAACCAAAATTACAGAGTGAAGAGAAGGAAGTCTGTACAGAATATAATATTCCAAAACATGCATCCTGTCTGCAATAAGGTACTAAAGTAAACCTGTACAAAATGAGGTCAAAGAAGTAACTTTGTCCTGAATACAAAGCATTACAGTATGTTTGAGGCAAATCAAACACAACACATGACTGAGTACCACTTCATATTTTCCAAGCATGGTGGTGGCTGCATCATGTTATGGGTATGCCTGTCATCGGCAAGGACTGGTGAATATTTTAGGATGAAAATAAATGGAATAGAGCTAAGCACAGGCAAAATCCTAAAGGAACCTGGTTCCGTCTGCTTTCCAACAGACACTTGGAGACAAATTCAGCAGGACAATAACCTAAAACACAAGGCCAAATATACACTACTGTTGATCAATAACCAATTTGACAGAGCGTGAAGAATTCTGTAGAGAATAATGGGCAAATATTGCACAATCGAGATGTGGAAAGCTCTTATAGACTCACTACTGTAATCTCTGCCAAAGGTGCTTGTACAATGAGATATTTCTGTATTTCATTTTCAATCCATTTGCAAACATTTCTATAAACATGTTTTTACTGTAACGGCGTTCGTCTGTTGAAGGAAGAGAGTCGGACCGAAATGCAGCGTGTTGGTTACTCATGACTAATGAATGAAATGTGGTACATGAAAATATTGAAAGACTAAAACAAACGGAACGTGAAACTATTACAGCGTATCTGGTGAACACTACACAAAGACAGGAACAATCACCCACGAAATACAAAGCGAAACTAAGGCTGCCTAAATACGGTTCCCAATCAGAGACAACGAGAATCACCTGACTGATTGAAAATCGCCTCAGGCAGCCAAGCCTATACAACACTCCTAATCAGCCGCGATCAGTCCCAAAACTACAAACCCCAATACGAAAAACAACATATAAACCCATGTCACACTCTGGCCTCCCCAAACATATAACAAAAACACAAAATACAATGACCAAGGCGTGACATTTACTTTGTCATTATGGGGCATGTGTAGATGGGTGATTTAAAAAATATATTTAAACATTTTATTCAGGCTGTAACACAACAAAATGTGGAATAAGTCAAAGGTACGAATACTTTCTGAAGGCACTGGAAGGCTAAAACTGTTGAGCTAGCTAGCAGCTTGGTAACTGGAAGGCGAAACTTGGCTTGCTAACAACATAGAAAACACATTTTACCTAACTAATTTTAGCTTGCATCACATTTAGTATTTAATCAGTTAATTAGACTAAATGGAAACAGGACATTAATGCACGAAATGAAGAACTATATTCAAATGAAATCATTTTCACGTATGCACTGGCCAAAGATGTTTAAATGAGAGATGTCACCTGGTGGCAACAAATGTTGGCAACAAATGGAACCACAGGAAAAACACCTTAGAAATAATATTCAATTGTCCACATGATAGAGCCATTTAAGAGTTATAAGGTAACATGAGTAAATTACATCAGTTATCATTCAGCTGATGCAATCCTGTCAAAAGGGACATTTTACAGTATGCGACCACAACATTATTTATATATATATATATATATATATATATATATATATACGGGGCTTGATCACCCATCATCAGTTGTATGGGTGGTCCAGGGGTATGGGTGGTCCGTTAACGCTTCACCAGATTCCGGAACTATCTGGCCTTCTCAGTTAGTTCATATCCTGGACCTTCTCATCTACTGAGGTGGACACCATCTTCCCATCCACCATCTCCTCCACGATCACCCTCACCCGCTTCTGCATGTGTGGATTATACTCTGTGGAAAGAGCCACCAAACAGGAATTCATTAATTAATTCATTGTGTGTATTATGGGGAACAACACATGATTCTTTCATTGATTCATTCATTTAATTATTTATTATCTGCTTGCTCACCTTCCACCACTTCCTGGATTTGTTGTACTTCCTGGACCTTCTCGACCACGATCACCTTCCTGATCTCCTGTCTGGTCTCCACATGCCTACTGGTAGACACAGGCGAAGAACACTTGTGGTCAGCTCAACTCACCAACACACATCTTGATCTACTAGTTTGCAATCAGTGGTGTAACTTAAGTCGTTTTTGGGGGTATCTGTACTTTGTTATTGCCATATTTGACCACTTTTACTTTACTACATTGCTTAAGAAAATATTGTACTTTTCCTCGACACCCAAAAGTGCTTGTTACATTTTGCATACTTAGTACAATTCAAAAACTTATCAACCAAACATTCCTGGTCATCCCTACTGCCTCTGATCTGGCAGACTCCCTAAACCGACATGCTTGGTTTGTTAGTTATGTCTGAGTGTTTGAGTGTGCGCCGGCTTTCCGTAAAAAAATAAAAATAAGAAATGGTGCCATCTGGTTTGCTTAATATAAGGAATTTTAAGTGATTTCTACTTTTATTTTTGATACTTAAATATATTTTAAACCAAATACTTTTACTCAATTAGAATTTTACTGGATGACATTTACTTTTATTTGAGTAATTTTCTGTTCAGGTATTTTTACTTTTATTCAAGTATGACAGTTGGGTACATTTTCCACCACTGTTTGCAATGAGGTGCCAATAAACAGCTGTCATCCCCCCATCCCTTCTCCCTCCTTCTTTCCTGCCCCTCCATTATCCCCTCTCACCTGAGTCCCTCTCCATCCAGCAGCCTCCTGTACTCAGCGATCTCCATCTCCAGCCTCATCTTGATGTCCAGGAGGATCTGGTACTCAGAGGCCTGCTGGATGCTGACGTTGAGCTGCTGCAGCTCCTCCTCCATGCTGTTGATACAATTTTTATTTTATTTTATTTCACCTTTATTTAACCAGGTAGGCTAGTTGAGAACAAGTTCTCATTTGCAACTGCGACCTGGCCAAAATAAAGCATAGCAGTGTGAACAGACAACACAGAGTTACACATGGAGTAAACAATTAACAAGTCAATAACACAGTAGGAAAAAAATGGGCAGTCTATATACAATGTGTGCAAAAGGCATGAGGAGGTAGGCGAATAATACAATTTTGCAGATTAACACTGGAGTGATAAATGATCAGATGGTCATGTACAGGTAGAGATATTGGTGTGCAAAAGAGCAGAAAAGTAAATAAATAAAAAACAGTATAAAAACAGTATGGGGATGAGGTAGGTGAAATGGATGGGCTATTTACCAATAGACTATGTACAGCTGCAGCGATCGGTTAGCTGCTCGGAGAGCTGATGTTTGAAGTTGGTGAGGGAGATAAAAGTCTCCAACTTCAGCGATTTTTGCAGTTTGTTCCAGTCACAGGCAGCAGAGTACTGGAACGAAAGGCGGCCAAATGAGGTGTTGGCTTTAGGGATGATCAGTGAGATGCACCTGCTGGAGCGCGTGCTGCGGATGGGTGTTGCCATCGTGACCAGTGAACTGAGATAAGGCGGAGCTTTACCTAGCATGGACTTGTAGATGACCTGGAGCCAGTGGGTCTGGCGACGAATATGTAGTGAGGGCCAGCCAACTAGAGCATACAAGTCGCAGTGGTGGGTGGTATAAGGTGCTTTAGTGACAAAACGGATGGCACTGTGATAGACTGCATCCAGTTTGCTGAGTAGATTGTTGGAAGCCATTTTGTAGATGACATCGCCGAAGTCGAGGATCGGTAGGATAGTCAGTTTTACTAGGGTAAGCTTGGCGGCATGAGTGAAGGAGGCTTTGTTGCGGAATAGAAAGCCGACTCTTGATTTGATTTTCGATTGGAGATGTTTGATGTGAGTCTGGAAGGAGAGTTTGCAGTCTAGCCAGACACCTAGGTACGTATAGGTGTCCACATATTCAAGGTCGGAACCATCCAGGGTGGTGATGCTAGTCGGGCATGCGGGTGCAGGCAGCGATCGGTTGAAAAGCATGCATTTGGTTTTACTCGCGTTTAAGAGCAGTTGGAGGCCACGGAAGGAGTGCTGTATGGCATTGAAGCTCGTTTGGAGGTTAGATAGCACAGTATCCAATGACGGGTCAAAAGTATATAGAATGGTGTCGTCTGTGTAGAGGTGGATCAGGGAATCGCCCGCAGCAAGAGCAACATCATTGATATATACCAGTGGGTCTTAACCTTGTTGGAGGTACTGAACCCCACCAGTTTCATATGCGCATTCACCGAACCCTTCTTAACTGGAAAAATAAAATATGATTTTTTTCAAATTCAAAACATAGGTATATATTTTACTGGTGCACAAAATGAACCGTGCATCAACATCACTGTGTTCAAAGAACAAAATCATCAAAACATGATTTTCACACAAAAACAAAAACATAATATTTACTGCAAATCAGTGTGACTTCTGCTTTTCAGAGACCAGTAATAAAGTCTGTTCCTTTTCTTTGTTTTAATGTCCAGCATCCTCGAAGAGGATTGCTCGCAAACATATGTTGTAACTGTGTGAAAATCTCCAGAGCTTTCTTAGCAATAAAAGGGTACGTTACCATTTGTTGACACCAAAACGTTGAAAGCATTGTTGTTCTGAAGAGTTGCTGTTGAACCTGGCTCTACTGAATGTCAATGATTTCCTCGAGGTATTCATCATTGACATCTGTTGTCTCAACACTAAATGTGAACGGCTGTCTCACCCATGCTGGATATGACTCTCTTGTAGGGAAGTATCCCTCGAGAGACTTTGCAAGCTCATCTAAGTGCGTGGCAATTGCTTGTTTCAGTTCCGCGGGTACAGAAATGTCTCCGATTCCAGATACATCTACGATCTTACTTACACAGTTGTCCAGCAGGGGAAAAGTTTGCGAAGTTATCATTCTCTGTTCGTCGTTTCCATAACGGTAGCTTTTTTTTTTTTTTAAAAGCCTTCAGGTTTTCCTCCGCTTCGATCATGTTGACACCACCGCCCTGCATCTTTTGATTGAGATGATTGAGAGCTGCGAAGATATCAGCCATGTACGCTAAAATGAGAATGAACTCAGAATTTTTTAAGCAAAATGCATGACAATGTTGGTGCTCTTGCAAAAACAGGGCTAATTCCACACGCATGGCAAAAATTTCGATTCAGCACCTGTCCCCGGGATAACCATCAAACGTTAGAATGGTACAGAAGTACATCGAATTCAAAGCCCATTTCTTTACACAGCTCACTGAAGATGTGGTGCCTCAGAGCACTAGTTCGCACATAGTTCACGCATTCCACTACAATTTTTAATACTTCTGCCAGTTTTGGAGGCAAGGTTTTTGTTGCCAACGCGTGCCTGTTTAGAATACAATGCGTAACAATGATGTGTGGTGCATCGGCTTTCACTAGAGCACCAAAACCAGATTTTCTTCCCAGCATGACTGGAGCTCCGTCCGAACAAACTGCAGAAACCATATTCCACGAAAGATTTGTCTTTGAAGAAGTCATCCACAAGTTTCTTCACATCGGCTGCCTTAGTTGTTGTTGTAAGAGGCTTACAAAATAAAAAATATTTCATCACGCCGTCTTTCACATAGAGCACGAATACAGCAAGCTGGCTTAGATTGGAAACGTCTGTGGTCTCGTCGAGTTGAAGGCTGAATTTTGCCGGGCTTGAAATCAGATCTGCAACTACTTGTGTCTTTGTCTTTGCTCATGTCCTCTATTCTATCGCTGATGGTGTCATTTGAAAGAGGAATTTGGGATAACTTAACTTCAGCCTCTTTTCCCAGCATGATATTTGCCATCTTCAACACAGCTGGTGAGTGTTTCACCAATGGTGTGCGGTTTCCCCTGCTTTGCGATCAGGTAAGCAACTTCGTAAGATGCTGTGAGGATCGGTTTTGTTGATGGGTACAAAGCCGAGAACAGGCAGAGTAGCCTTTTCATCGAATCTGGCTCTCTTCACCTTGAATTCAGCGAGCGTTGTGTTCTTGTATTTTCCATCTCCATGCAGCTTAAGGAAGTGTTCTCTTAGTTTTGCCGGTGCTAGACTAGATTTGCTCAACTTGGCAATGCAAATCATACAGTTAGGACGCTGACTCCCATCACGTTCCGTTATACATGTGAATCCATATTGTACATATACCTCCGACCACTTTCTTTTTTTGCTCGACATAGTAAGTATGAAGGGATTAAAATATTAAGAAAGAAATCACGACAGTCACAAGTCGACGACTGAGCGCACCAAATTCCCTGCAGCACAGATAGGCCAAGCGATGTAGCGTGATCACCTGCAGCCAATGATGGCCAAGAGGGGCGAGTCATCACGAATCATATGAGTCGGATGTGTGTCTTGACCTCCGCCGAACCCCTGAGACTGACTCACCGAACCCCTGGGGTTCGATCGAACCCAGGTTAAGAACCACTGATATATACAGAGAAAAGAGTCGGCCCGAGAATTGAACCCTGTGGCACCCCCACAGAGACTGCCAGAGGACTGGACAGCATGCCCTCCGATTTGACACACTGAACTCTGTCTGCAAAGTAATTGGTGAACCAGGCAAGGCAGTCATCCGAAAAACCGAGGCTATTGAGTCTGCCGATAAGAATATGGTGATTGACAGAGTCGAAAGCCTTGGCGAGGTCGATGAAGACGGCTGCACAGTACTGTCTTTTATCGATGGCGGTTATGATATCGTTTAGTACCTTGAGTGTAGCTAAGGTGCACCCGTGACCGGCTCGGAAACCAGATTGCACAGCGGAGAAGGTACGGTGGGATTCGAGATGGTCAGTGACCTGTTTGTTGACTTGGCTTTCGAAGACCTTAGATAGACAGGGCAGGATGGATATAGGTCTATAACAGTTTGGGTCCAGGGTGTCTCCCCCTTTGAAGAGGGGGATGACTGTGGCAGCTTTCCAATCCTTGGGGATCTCAGACGATATGAAAGAGAGGTTGAACAGGCTGGTAATAGGGGTTGCGACAATGGCGGCAGATAGTTTCAGAAATAGAGGGTCCAGATTGTCAAGCCCAGCTGATTTGTACGGGTCCAGGTTTTGCAGCACTTTCAGAACATCTGCTATCTGGATTTGGGTAAAGGAGAACCTGGAGAGGCTTGGGCGAGGAGCTGCGGGGGGGGGGGGCAGAGCTGTTGGCCGAGGTTGGAGTAGCCAGGCGGAAGGCATGGCCAGCCGTTGAGAAGTTCTTATTGAAGTTTTCGATAATCATGGATTTATCGGTGGAGACCGTGTTACCTAGCCTCAGTGCAGTGGGCAGCTGGGAGGAGGTGCTCTTGTTCTCCATGGACTTCACAGTGTCCCAGAACTTTTTGGAGTTGGAGCTACAGGATGCAAACTTCTGCCTGAAGAAGCTGGCCTTAGCTTTCCTGACTGACTGCGTGTATTGGTTCCTGACTTCCCTGAACAGTTGCATATCACAGGGGCTATTCGATGCTATTGCAGTCCGCCACAGGATGTTTTTGAGCTGGTCGAGTGCAGTCAGGTCTGGAGTGAACCAAGGGCTGTATCTGTTCTTGGTTCTGCATTTTTTGAACGGAGCATGCTTATCTAAAATGGTGAGGAAGTTACTTTTAAAGAATGACCAGGCATCCTCAACTGACGGGATGAGGTCAATGTCCTTCCAGGATACCCGGGCCAGGTCGATTAGAAAGGCCTGCTCACAGAAGTGTTTTAGGGAGCGTTTGACAGTGATGAGGGGTGGTCGTTTGACTGCGGCTCCGTGGCGGATACAGGCAATGAGGCAGTGGTCGCTGAGATCCTGGTTGAAGACAGCGGAGGTGTATTTGGAGGGCCAGTTGGTCAGGATGACGTCTATGAGGGTGCCCTTGTTTACGGATTTAGGGTTGTACCTGGTGGGTTCCTTGATGATTTGAGTGAGATTGAGGGCATCTAGCTTAGATTGTAGGACTGCCGGGGTGTTAAGCATATCCCAGTTTAGGTCACCTAACAGAACAAACTCTGAAGCTAGATGGGGGGCGATCAATTCACAAATGGTGTCCAGGGCACAGCTGGGAGCTGAGGGTGGTCGGTAGCAGGCGGCAACAGTGAGAGACTTATTTCTGGAGAGAGTCATTTTCAAAATTAGTAGTTCAAACCTGCAGCTGGCTCAGCTGGGAGCCGTGGCGGCCGTTTATATCAACGACGCTCTGCTCCAGGTACCCCTTCTAGGAATGTGTTTATGTTTGTAAGGGATGAAGATGAAGGAAAGAAGGAGAGGGTAGTATAAATGCATAAAGAGGGAGATGAAGAATGGTAGAGATAGTTAGATTGGTGTGCATAAAGGTGTTAGAACACCTTGACATTAGACCACTGTGGAGGTCTGAAAACATCTAACAAACTTTGATTTTGGAGTGTACTGTTCTTTTAAGACCTAAAGGAATTCCATATTTTAGGAACAGAGGTAGGGTAAAGAGAAATGCTATATGTTTAGGGATGCTGATTCACTAAGATGGTTTGACATCATACCTGAGTGAGCAGGCCATGTAGTTCAATCTCCAGGCTCTGGAAGGTCCTCTTCAGGTCGGTCACCTGAGATTGAGAGGTATTCACCTCTGTGGTGCTGGTGGTGATCTGGTTCTGAAGCACCTCCACCTGACACACACACACACACCGTATTAGTCAAAAGTGTAGTACCACTTCACAAAATACATGTCAATTGTGCCTCTCACAAAACACATTAAGGGACCCATGCCCACATCTTTCGAGTCCCCCTGTCCTATTTTCAGAAGTTGTCTCACCTTGCTCTCAAACCACTTGGCAGCATCTCTCTGGTTCTTCATTATCATGCCCTCATACTGGGTCCTCACAGAGGCTGTGTACAGTACAAACAGGAAGTGCACCTACTTCATCTTGAAGACATCAGCTGCATGTCTGGCATTATCCACCCGCAGGATCATCTGAGAGTTCTCCACAGACCTGGCTTGGATCTAGGAACAGGAGGACAGCCACAGTCAATGGGATGTAATTACAGAGTCAACTATGTATAGGATATCATGTGTTTAGATCAACAGATCTGGTTCATGTCTACTGTTCATTCATTTACAACAGAACATGTTTTTCAACAATCAACAAGATAAATACTGAGAGACAATAGGAATTATACCTCAAATCTATCACTTATCTAATTCATTCTAGTGACGCTCTTCATTCACAAAGCTGTTGGCGTCTTCTCAATCCTATCCTCACCACCCCTCCCACTGTGACAGACATCAATTCAACGTCTATTCCACATTGTTTTTTACATTGCAATTACATGGAAACAATGTTGATTCAACCAGTGTGTGCCCAGTGGGTCGCTACATTAAGACTACATTACCCAGAAGTACCTGGTTGAGGATGTCTTTCTGTAGCTCAGTTGGTAGAGCATGGCGCTTGTAACGCCAGGGTAGTGGGTTCGATCCCCGGGACCACCCATACGTAGAATGTATGCACACATGACTGTAAGTCGCTTTGGATAAAAGCGCCTGCTAAATGGCATATATTATATTATTATTATTATTATATTATGTCTGAGATGGTGGTATGGAACCCACTGAGGTCCTTCTTGTGAGTCGGTGATCTCATCTCGTAGAACTCCTTGATCTGCAGCTCCAACTTACTATTAGCTGCCTCTAGAGAGCGTACCAGTGTACACAGGGAGTGGAGGGAATCATTTGGGCTCCCGAGTGGCACAGTGGTCTAAGGCACTGCATTGCAGTGGGGCTAGGGTCATCACTACAGAACCTGTTTCGATCCCAGGTTGAATCACAAGCGGTCGTGATTTGGAGTACCATAGGGCGCTGCACAATTGGCCCAGCGTCATCTGTGTTAAGGGAGAGTTTGGCCGGGATAGGCCGTCATTGTAAATAAGAATTTGTTTTTAACTGACTTGCTTGGTGAAATAAATCCAAATAAAAAGTTCAGTTCATGGGTCTATCTGAAATGGCACCCTATTCCCTATATAGAGCACTACATTTGACCCTGTGGGCCCTGTTGTGCACTACATAGGGAATAGGGTGCCATTTGGAGCGTAACACATCACGTTATGAGAATCAGTACTCTCCCATTTGATAATCCCCAACATAATGGAATTTAAAATAAATGATCAAATCCTGCTATGTCATTGTCCTCACTATGTATGTTGTGTTGCTACCATGCTGTGTTGTCATGTGTTGCTGCCTTGCAATGTTGTTGTCTTAGGTCTCTCTTTGGTTCTATTACCACAGGTAGAGATGTTCTGCCTCGTTTAGCAAAAGACCCCAACAAAAGCGAAAGAGTGTGTCATTGTCTTTGGCCTACATGCAAAAGACAATAACATGCAATTCCTTCCAAATGTCAGGTGGAATGATCAGTGGTGGAAAAAGTACCAAATGTCATACTTGAGCAAAAGTAAACAGAACGTTACTCAAGTAAAAGTAACACAGTAAAATACTACTTGCGTAAAAGTCTAAAAGTATTTGGTTCTAAATATAAAAAAGAGGGACATAGCACAGACTGGGCCAGCACAATTTAGAGGGCTGGAGGTGGAAGGACCCTAACAAAACGGTTATGTATTTCTAATCTAGGACATCAACAATCTTACCTGCTTTTTTTGCTTTAATTATCCTTTTATTTCTCTTAAAAGATGAGTTTCTACTATACACCCTCTTCCACACACCCCAGTTACCACACACACACCTCCAGTCTTCCTAGGAAAGAGCCCCCCTATCTATTCTCATCATCCTTGGAGTGCCAGATACTGACAGACTGGCTTCCAGTTTTTCTATATACATTAGTTGATACTTTACATCTTGTGAAGTGCACAATGTAAAGAGACATCAGGTCCATGTTAAACCATTATCACTTGTTTCCTATTTCCATAACAGCATATCACTTTGGCTGTGGTATCCTGACAACAATTCCAGTGTTTAAAAAATGATCATATTGACAAGCTTCATTGACAACATTCTAAATGGATATCATATCTATGTAGGAAAGTCCACCAAAGCTTTTGCCAGAGAATTGACTGTTAATTTCTCTACATAAGCCGCCTCCAATGTCGTTTTAGAGAATTTGGCAGTACGTCCAACCGGCCTCACAACCGCAGACCACGTGTAACCACTCCAGCCCAGGACGTCCACATCTGGCTTCTTCACCTGAGGGATCCTCTGAAACCAGCAACCCTGACAGCTGATGAAACTGAGGAGTATTTCTGTCTGTAATAAAGCCCTTTTGTGGGGAAGAACTCATTCTGATTGGCTTGGCCTGGCTCCCCTGTGGCTGCGCACTTGCCCTCCCAGTCCCATCCATTGCTGCACCCCTGCTCTCCCAGTCCCATCCATTGCTGCACCCCTGCTCTCCCAGTCCCATCCATTGCTGCACCCCTGCTCTCCCAGTCACATCCATGGCTGCACCCCTGCTCTCCCAGTCCCATCCATTGCTGCACCCCTGCTCTCCCAGTCCCATCCATTGCTGCACCCCTGCTCTCCCAGTCCCATCCATTGCTGCACCCCTGCTCTCCCAGTCCCATCCATTGCTGCACCCCTGCTCTCCCAGTCCCACCCATGGCTGCTCCCCTGCCCAGTCCTGTGAAATCCATAGATTGGGGCCTAATGAATTTAATTCAATTGACTGATTTCCTTATATGAAATGTAACTCAGAAAAATCTTTCATTGTTGCTTGCGGCGTTTACATTTTGGTTCAGTATAGTTAACGTTAGCGAACTCTGCATTCTATACGGGTATGCCAATGGCCTGCTGCGATGCCCACTATATAGCGCTTTTCAGATCTATTCATATATTTAGCTACGGCAGATAGCTAGATCGTTGATGAGATGACCTTACAGTATGTAAACTAGCAGGCTTGGCCAGCAATTAAATGGCTGGTCTTACCTTATCCTTGATCAGCATTTTGACTGTCGCATAAAATACGCTTTAAATCGATGTAAAAAAGACCTAATCCACACTTAGTGTGGTACTGTCAAATTGAGCAAACCAGATTGTTCAATCTTTTTGATTCAACTTTATTTCCTTTGTAAATCACTATTCTGTCCGTCCATCGTGTTTTGTGAGACGCTTTACAGACTACTTTATGGGGAAAAGATGTGACTATTACCATTTTTACTTTTAAAACCCATAAAAATTCAAGGATGTTTTCAGACCAGGAAATACCAAAAGTGATGATGTTGGTAGGTTTTTAGGTCTATAATTATCGCTCCTTGACCTCTCACGGGTGTTCAGAATTAAGATGATTAGGATCAATTGGTCCATAAATATTTCTAGTTTGTAGGCACTGTTAGATCATTCAGTCATGTCACTCCTTTGGCAATGTGCAATTGTTTTGGCTGTCGTAGCAGCAAGCGCTGCCAATGAAGGTACGTCTAATAATGAACGCATAATATGTTAACTTGAATAGGCTACTTATCTCATGCTGACCGCCTAACAGACTAGCCAAGTTGTGGTGTTGGCTCTTGAGATGTGAATGATGACATTATCAAATTTATATTTTTAGATTTTAATGTGGATTGTGAGAAACACTCCATTAAAGTGACATGGAAGGTCAGTCCAGAGTTGGTTGAACATGCTGCCCGTCTTTTCCTTGGACACTGTGTTCCGTCCACATTTTCTGTTCTTCCCACGGGAGAAGGGATGGCGACATTCCACTACAACCTCAATGGCTGTGCCATCAAGAAACGGGTAATGTCTAACTCTTGACCCAATGTATGCCATTTTGGATCCTGCGACGACTAATGCTTCTCCTTCTATTCCCCAGGTGACTGGCAAAAAACACATCTATTCAACCAGCCTGACTTACAGACCTAACCGAAAGCCCAAACCTGCTGCTATTAGTCACCATATTAAGTGTGTTTACATAAGGTAACCATCTATGCCAGGGGTACTCAACTCTTACCCTAAGAGGTATTTCGGTTCTACTTACTTATCATTAATTGCACACACCTGGTGTCCCAGGTCTAAATCAGTCCCTAATTAGAGGGGAATGATTATTTTTTTTAAATGCAGTGGAACTGAGTTGAGTTTTAGGGCTCTCTTGGGTGTAGTGTACTCTAGCTATGGTGTTGGAATCAAATCTTCCTAAGCCTTTGCCACCTTCATTATTAAACTAAACATTCCCCCTTGTATGTAGACCTGAGGGATGGATTCCCCCATTCCTTATCCCTGCCTATGGTAGTGCTGAGGGTCATGGAGGATTGGTTTTCCACATGGCACTCCTCAATGGTGAGTGACTCATACAACATCAATTATTGTAAGAATATGTTCAGTCAACTTACCTGGTAAAGAAATTCCTAGCAGAGGACACTGCCCAAAGCTAGTTGAAACCTGTGGCTGTACAGTACGTATGAGCATTGCGCCCCTTCCCCTCTCTGTTGCATGTAGAAGACCTTACTGGTCTGGCTAAGAGCAGCCTGTTTCCCCTGGGCTCTTTCATCCCCATCTGGGCAGCAGTGGATCAGAAGGACCATCAGCCCTTGCTGCTGCTCTTGGAGGAGTGTGTGGCGGCCACAACACCAGAACTGCAGTCTGCGAGCCTGGTGTACCCCATCATCACCAACAAGGGGTATGTACCAGACCTGGCTATGGCCATGTAGGGTGCACGTTTTGGTTTTTGAAAAGTATTGAATACATTTTAAAGTTAGCTTATTTGCTGGATGGAAGTTCTGTTTGTCTGCTCATTGCACAATGCATTTTCAGTTGCCTTGCAGATGGGAAGACTGGGAACTCCAGGTTCCTGCCTAGGTACCACTCGTCTGCTATTCTGCTTTACCTGCAGTCCTTCAAGTTTGCCTTAGGCGAGGAAGTGAGTGGACCACAAGTTCTCGGTATGACTGGGTTGTTTTCATACTGTAGCTCTTGACTGTTCTCTTATTTCACCCCAGGTGTATATTCATTGTAAGCTTGTTGCATGGGACCCTGAGGTTTTTGATATAGAAAAGAAGGCCTGCCACTACATTAAAGAGACTGGAGAGTAAGTATTGGTCACATAACGACCATAATGACGTTAGTGCCAATGCAACAGCCAACTTTTTTTTTATTCATAGATGGGAGCTGCTGGACGACCCGTCTCAAAGTGACCTCTGCAAGTGCTGTGACTCGAGTTGCAAGCCTCGGTTGAAGAGGGGTGTGGATTCAGGTATTTTGAGGCACTTCATTTCAAGCCTGACTAAACTGTAGTTCCATATTAATTTGAGCTGATCACTCTTGAGTTCTGATGGGACTGCAGCTTGAAGTAATTTATATATTTTTTTCTCAGAACCCCAGGGCCTGGTTCAAAACTCTGTTCTTGGACCGCTCACAATAGTGGAAAACTCTGAAACCCGGATCCCCAGTGAATTTGTCAAATATCCTACTGTAGAACAAGGTTGGTGATTTTGGCATTGAAGACTATAGTTTACACTTGGCTTTTAATTGTATGAGCTTTGATGCCAAATGAACTTGAACCTGTAACCTACTCATCTGTCATTGTGTTCTGTATTCAGTTGACTGGTTGGTGTAATGGTCTGGAACACTTTGCTTGTCAGGTGTGTGTGTGTGCTGGTTATTTTACTGTAACATCCCCCAACGGCAATGAGATGCATGTTACTAACACTTCTTCAACCTGTTACAGGGATGGCTGTCTTTTCTGTCTCTACAGCCATCTAATTGTAGGTGGCCTGAAGGGTGCATCACTTTCCACTATCCCCAGTATGGATATGAAGTCCTTTGACTTGAGCACGTTTCAATAAAATGAATACTTTACAATGGTGTTTGTTTCTAATGGTTGTCAAAATGCTATGATCCTGATGAGATGTAGTGCGGCGCCGGTATCTACACAAAATAGCCAAGATGTGACCATCTGGTTGTAAGAAGATGATCTCAATGAGAGTGCTCAGTGTTTTGTGACTTCCCAGTGTCCTGATTACTCTTGAACTGTAACACTACTTTTGGCATAATTAGTTTGCTAATGATAGTCACAGCAGGTGTTCATGCAATGGTAACGCTATTTGAAAGATTGTCATAAGTGAACCTGCTTATTGTTGGCTATACTTTTTCAGCAGTAGCCCACCCCAAGATCAAATTGACAAGCCAAGTTTAGAGATTGTAGGTGGCTGATGGCCATGCTTAATGGCTGTGATAGGAGGAAACTGAGGCTGGATCAACAGCATTGTACATAGTTCCTCCACAATACTAACCAAAATTACAGAGTGAAGAGAAGGAAGTCTGTACAGAATATAATATTCCAAAACATGCATCCTGTCTGCAATAAGGTACTAAAGTAAAACTGTACAAAATGAGGTCAAAGAAGTAACTTTGTCCTGAATACAAAGCATTACAGTATGTTTGAGGCAAATCAAACACAACACATGACTGAGTACCACTCTTCATATTTTCCAAGCATGGTGGTGGCTGCATCATGTTATGGGTATGCGTGTCATCGGCAAGGACTGGTGAATATTTTAGGATGAAAATAAATGGAATAGAGCTAAGCACAGGCAAAATCCTAAAGGAAAACCTGGTTCCGTCTGCTTTCCAACAGACACTTGGAGACAAATTCAGCAGGACAATAACCTAAAACACAAGGCCAAATATACACTACTGTTGATCAATAACCAATTTGACAGAGCTTGAAGAATTCTGTAGAGAATAATGGGCAAATATTGCACAATCGAGATGTGGAAAGCTCTTATAGACTCACTGCTGTAATCTCTGCCAAAGGTGCTTGTACAATGAGATATTTCTGTATTTCATTTTCAATCCATTTGCAAACATTTCTATAAACATGTTTTTACTTTGTCAACGAGGCATGTGTAGATGGAAGTGATTTAAAATGCATTTAAACATTTTATTCATGACTGTAATGAATGAAATGTGGAATAAGTCAAAGAAAATATTGAAAGACTGGAAAACAAAACGGAACGTGAAACTATTACAGCGTATCTGGTGAACACTACGCAAACAAAGACAGGAACAATCACCTTGCATCACATTTAAATAATCAAATTAAACTAAGGCTGCCTAAACAGGTTAATCAGAGAAATGAAGAACATGACAACTGATTGAAAATGCTGCTCTCCTGCAGAAGTACTTCCTATTCACTCCTAATCAGCCCAAACGTGTTTATTTTGCCCAAAATGTCTACAAACCCTCTCCGAAAAACAACATTAAACCCATGTTTCATTGGTTGCCTGATGCAAACAATATAACAAAAACACAAAATTGACAATGAAACTCCTATGACATTTATGCTTTGTCATTATGGGGCATGTGTAGATGGTGTGATTTAAAAAGGATATTTAAACATTTTATTCAGGCTGTAAATGCAACAAAATGTGGAATAAGTCAAATGTATCATGAATAGTGTCTTTCTGAAGGCACTGAACTTTAAACTGTCATGAGCTAGAACATACATGGCTTGTGGCCCTGGAAGTATAAATGGAGCTAAAAACATAGAAAATTATTTTTTACATTTTACCTAAAATTTTAGCTTGCATCACATTTAGTATTTAATCAGTTAATTAGACTAAATGGAAACAGGACATTAATGCACTCTGTTGCCAAATGAAGAACTGTTTATATTCAAATGAAATCATTTTCACGTATGCACTGGCCAAAGATGTTTAAATGAGAGATGTCACCTGGTGGCAACAAATGTTGGCAACAAATGGAACCACAGGAAAAACACCTTAGAAATAATATTCAATTGTCCACATGATAGAGCCATTTAAGAGTTATAAGGTAACATGAGTAAATTACATCAGTTATCATTCAGCTGATGCAATCTGGTCAAAAGGGACATTTTACAGTTTGAGATACAACATTATTTATATATATATTTATATTCATGTTCATAGATTCTCTCCTGGGCTTGATCACCCATCATCAGTTGTATGGGTGGTCCAGGGGTTGGGTGGTCCGTTAACGTTACCAGATTCCTAAACTATCTGGCCTTCTCAGTTAGTTCATATCCTGGACCTTCTCATCTACTGAGGTGGACACCATCTTCCCATCATCTCCTCCACGATCACCCTCACCCGGTTCTGCATGTGTGGATTATACTCTGTGGAAAGAGCCACCAAACAGGAATTCATTAATTAATTCATTGTGTGTATTATGAATGAACAACACATGATTCTTTCATTGATTCATTCATTTAATTATTTATTATCTGCTTGCTCACCTTCCACCACTTCCTGGATTTGTTGTACTTCCTGGACCTTCTGACCAGATCACCTTCCTGATCTCCTGTCTGGTCTCCACATGCCTACTGGTAGACACAGGCGAAGAACACTTGTGGTCAGCTCAACTCACCAACACACATCTTGATCTACTAGTTTGCAATCAGTGGTGTAACTTAAGTCGTTTTTGGGGGAATCTGTACTTTGTTATTGACCATATTTGACCACTTTTACTATTTCTACATTGCTTAAGAAAATATTGTACTTTTCCTCGACACCCAAAAGTGCTTGTTACATTTTGCATACTTAGTACAATTCAGCAAACTTATCAACCAAACATTCCTGGTCATCCCTACTGCCTCTGATCTGGCAGACTCCCTAAACCGACATGCTTGGTTTGTTAGTTATGTCTGAGTGTTTGAGTGTTCAATAAATGTCGTTCCAAAAAAACAAAATGAAATGGTGCCATCTGGTTTGCTTAATATAAGGAATTTTAAGTGATTTCTACTTTTATTTTTGATACTTAAATATATTTTAAACCAAATACTTTTACTCAATTAGAATTTTACTGGATGACATTTACTTTTATTTGAGTAATTTTCTGTTCAGGTATTTTTACTTTTATTCAAGTATGACAGTTGGGTACATTTTCCACCACTGTTTGCAATGAGGTGCCAATAAACAGCTGTCATCCCCCCATCCCTTCTCCCTCCTTCTTTCCTGCCCCTCCATTATCCCCTCTCACCTGAGTCCCTCTCCATCCAGCAGCCTCCTGTACTCAGCGATCTCCATCTCCAGCCTCATCTTGATGTCCAGGAGGATCTGGTACTCAGAGGCCTGCTGGATGCTGACGTTGAGCTGCTGCAGCTCCTCCTCCATGCTGTTGATACAATTTTTATTTTATTTTATTTCACCTTTATTTAACCAGGTAGGCTAGTTGAGAACAAGTTCTCATTTGCAGATGCGACCTGGCCAAAATAAAGCATAGCAGTGTGAACAGACAACACAGAGTTACACATGGAGTAAACAATTAACAAGTCAATAACACAGTAGGAAAAAAATGGGCAGTCTATATACAATGTGTGCAAAAGGCATGAGGAGGTAGGCGAATAATACAATTTTGCAGATTAACACTGGAGTGATAAATGATCAGATGGTCATGTACAGGTAGAGATATTGGTGTGCAAAAGAGCAGAAAAGTAAATAAATAAAAACAGTATAAAAACAGTATGGGGATGAGGTAGGTGAAATGGATGGGCTATTTACCAATAGACTATGTACAGCTGCAGCGAAATCGGTTAGCTGCTCGGAGAGCTGATGTTTGAAGTTGGTGAGGGAGATAAAAGTCTCCAACTTCAGCGATTTTTGCAGTTTGTTCCAGTCACAGGCAGCAGAGTACTGGAACAAGAAAAGCGGCCAAATGAGGTGTTGGCTTTAGGGATGATCAGTGAGATGCACCTGCTGGAGCGCGTGCTGCAAATGGGTGTTGCCAAAAATGACCAGTGAACTGAGATAAGGCGGAGCTTTGTACCTAATAATTGGATCTAGCATGGAAGATGACCTGGAGCCAGTGGGTCTGGCCGAATCATTAGTGAGGGCCAGCCGACTAGAGCATAAAAGTCGCAGTGGTTGGTATAAATGCTTTAGTGACAAAACGGATGGCACTGTGATAGAACTGCATCCAGTTTGCTGAATAGATTGTTGAACCATTTTAAAGATGACATTTGTGTAACAGTATTGATAGGATAGCAGTTTTACTATTAAGCTTGGCGGCATGAGTGAAGGAGGCTTTGTTGCAAAAACAAGAAAAGCACTCAAATGATTTGATTTTCGATTGGAGATGTTTGATGTGAGTCTGGAAGGAGAGTTTGCAAGTCATTAGCCAGACAAACTTTTTTCCATATTAACTGTCCACAATATTGACAGAAACATCCAGGGTGGTGAATCAATCCATCAAGGTGTTTTTCAGGCTATCGATGATAAATCATTCATGCATTTGGTTTTACTCCTCTTTAGAAATGGAGCAGTTGGAGGCCAATAATTTAGAAGGACACCGTGCTGACACCTGGCAAATGTAGTCTCTTTGGATGGTCAATCTTCCAATGATATGCCTACAAATACGTCACAATGCTGCAGACACCTTGGGGAAACGACAGAAAGGGCAGGCTCATTCCTGGCGCATTCCATTGGAACACAGCGAACTTCAGAATCTGGGGCAAGACATTGGAACACAGCGAACTTCAGAATCTGGGGCATTTCCTGTATGAAATTTCATCTTGGTTTCGCCTGTGGCATTAGTTCTGGGGCACTCACAGATAATATCTTTGCAGTTTTGGAAACGTCAGAGTTGTTTCTTTCCAAAGCTGTCAATTACATGCATAGTCGAGCATCTTTTAGTGACAAAATATCTTGTTTAAAACGGGAACGTTTTTTATCCAAAAATTAAAAGAGCGCCCCCTATCTCGAAGAAGTTAACTCTAAACAGCGCTCACAAAGCATCGTTGTCAGAAACAAAATAAACAGGAAAAAAGACTGTAGTTCCGATTTTTGACACAAGGCGGCAAGAGTACCTCAATGATATAATTAGTCTCTAGAGCAGCAGCGCCGCGGTGATTGAGCTGACGTCGATCAACGATGAATCCGGGTCTAGAAGGCACCGATGTAACCGGTGCTATACTGCACCGCTGTAACTCTGCGTTGTGTGTGGTTGATTGAGACTATAGACATGGACTTTGGAGACCAGGTAGTTTTAATTAAGCAGAACTCACTCTCTGTATCTTGCATCTGCATACAAAAGGAAATAAAACATTTGTAGAGCTACATCTGCATACAAAAGGAAATAAAACATTTGTAGAGCACATATGTTCTGAGAATCGTCGCCTCTTTCTCTCAGTGCATCAAAATGATTTTTGAATACAAAATTTAATACAGTCTCTACTTATTATACATAATATATTTTACATAGATAAAACCACATACCTGCATCCAAAAGGAAATAAAACATTTGTAGAGAACATATGTTCCGAGAATCGTCGCCTCTTTCTACAACAGATGCACAATAGGAGGGACTGGGATCATTCGAGGAGCAAGCCATCGTTCACACATACAATAGCATACAAAATGCAATTGCCATGTTGACTGTAGGAAAGTCCACCAAAGCTTTTGCCAGAGAATTGACTGTTAATTTCTCTACATAAGCCACCTCCAATGTCGTTTTAGAGAATTTGGCAGTACGTCCAACCGGCCTCACAACCGCAGACCACGTGTAACCACTCCAGCCCAGGACGTCCACATCTGGCTTCTTCACCCGAGGGATCCTCTGAAACCAGCAACCCTGACAGCAGCTGATGAAACTGAGGAGTATTTCTGTCTGTAATAAAGCCCTTTTGTGGGGAAGAACTCATTCTGATTGGCTTGGCCTGGCTCCCCTGTGGCTGCGCACTTGCCCTCCCAGTCCCATCCATTGCTGCACCCCTGCTCTCCCAGTCCCACCCATGGCTGCGCCCCTGCCCAGTCCTGTGAAATCCATAGTTTGGGGCCTAATGAATTTAATTCAATTGACTGATTTCCTTATATGAAATGTAACTCAGAAAAATCTTTCATTGTTGCTTGCGGCGTTTACATTTTGGTTCAGTATAGTTAACGTTAGCGAACTCTGCATTGATCAGCATTTTTGTTCT
This sequence comes from Oncorhynchus gorbuscha, assembly GCF_021184085.1. Lineage (NCBI taxonomy): Eukaryota > Metazoa > Chordata > Actinopteri > Salmoniformes > Salmonidae > Oncorhynchus > Oncorhynchus gorbuscha. Next base: position 57,385 of record NW_025745139.1, read on the forward strand.
GCCATAAAATACGCCAAATTGATGTAAAGACCTAATCCACACTTAGTGTGGTACTATCAAGTGAGCAAGAACCAGATTGTTCAATCTTTTTGATTCAACTTTATTAAGTCACTATTCTGTCCGTCCATCGTGTTTTGTGAGACACTTTACAGACTACTTTATGGGGAAAAGATGTGACTATTACCATTTTTACTTTTTAAAAACCCATAAAAATTCAAGTATGTTTTTCAGACCAGGAAATACCAAAAGTGATGATGTTGGTAGGTTTTTGTGGTCTATAATTACTCACCTCCTTGACCTCTCACGGGTGTTCAGAATTAAGATGATTAGGATCAATTGGTCCATAAATATTTCTAGTTTGTAGGCACTGTTAGATCATTCAGTCATGTCACTCCTTTGGCAATGTGCAATTGTTTTGGCTGTCGTAGCAGCAAGCGCTGCCAATGAAGGTACGTCTAATAATGAACGCATAATATGATTAATATGTTAACTTGAATAGGCTACTTATCTCATGCTGACCGCCTAACAGACTAGCCAAGTTGTGGTGTTGGCTCTTGAGATGTGAATGATGACATTATCAAATTTATATTTTTAGATTTTAATGTGGATTGTGAAACACTCCATTAAAGTGACAGTGAAGTCAGTCCAGAGTTGGTTGAACATGCTGCCCGTCTTTTCCTTGGACACTGTGTTCCGTCCACATTTTCTGTTCTTCCCACGGGAGAAGGATGGCGACATTCCACTACAACCTCAATGGCTGTGCCATCAAGAAATCGGTAATGTCTAACTCTTGACCCAATGTATGCCATTTTGGATCCTGCGACGACTAATGCTTCTCCTTCTATTCCCCAGGTGACTGGCAAAAACACATCTCCATTCAACCAGCCTGACTTACAGACCTAACCGAAAGCCCAAACCTGCTGCTATTAGTCACCATATTAAGTGTGTGTTTACATAAGGTAACCATCTA